>NC_092640.1:30917902-31202686 GCF_039555335.1 Amphiura filiformis
AAAAAAAAAATATTTGATGCCCTAAATGCTCGACAAAGTTTTTGTGGACCAAAGAATGGAAAAAAGGCTATTGGCACCGGATTTTGTAGAATGAGCGATATGCTCCCTTTTCCCTTCTCTTATATTCCTCCTCACCACATTTCCTTTCTTTTCTCTCCCTAGTTTTCCTTTGTTTCTGAGCTTTTCTTGGGGGGGGGGGTGAAAAAACGACGCGACGAGGCACATTCCTCTCTGTCAACGTAGCAAGCTTACCATGTTTATTTAAATTATTTTGCTTTCAAATATAGGGCCTATAGCCAAATAGGCCTATACAGCTCTATACGGTGAAATTACATTTCGTACAATTTGCAGGCGAAAATCGATTTTGCCAAAATATAGTTACATTACTCGTTGATGGTCGATAAACGTCCCAATAAATCGGACTTAGTCACCGGTCAGTTCTACAGCATAGATATCCATGGCTAACGATGGTTAAGGCTAATGAAAGTTGATCCCCAGTTTCCCGTTACATAGTTTTTCATGACTGGGTAGGCCTAGGTGACTGTTTCATTATTCATTATTCATTATTTTCAAACTTTCATTATCGGTGCAAAATTAATTACGGAATGCTATGTTTTGAGGCCCAAATAAAATAATAAAGTATAGTAATGACCATGCTTCACTCAAATATTTTACCAACTTAGTCTTCAAAACAAATTTTAATTAAGCACATCTTCTTTGGAATCTTCAAATTAACCTATAGGTTGTGCAACATATGAAAGCACCAGATTGGGCTGATTGGCATTGCTGGTTTCACTGACACTCGCCTCATCGTCGACACTCTTCACCTCAAATTTAACATATTTTCCAAAAACAGAACACACCTCAACATCTAAAGAAACTTGCACGATGGACTGTGACAACTTGCTTTCCCCAACACTGCATCTCACTATCTCGAGATCAGACAGCGACAGTCCGGCAAATAAAACATTAAATGATTGACCAATGTCGGTTGTAATAATTGTCCACGGCAGTCTCCTCCTCCACCTTCACAGAAATGAACATATTTATCAAAAACACCAGTAGGGGAAAGTAAATTGTCACAGTCAAAATGAACAAATAAACAAAATTGAAAGCAGAAATAAACTAAATTTGACAATTCGAACGTTCACATGGAGGTTGCTGGTAAAAATCATCACGGGGTGCACGTGTTATTGTTAATAATAAGTTTATTTTATTAAATACATATATTTGTAAGAAAAGCAGAATAAATTTGACTTCAAATTTTATTTATTTTATTTATTTTGATGTTGTCTATATATAGCGCGCTACATAGTGCATGGTAGAAATGCTTTCATATTTGTTCATACGCTGGTTCCCGCGAACTTGGCTGCCTCTCTTTGTGTTCGGTCTATCCATTTAGTGGTAGGAGAAACTTAGATGCAGGGAATTGCTAGTCAGTCTCCAGTAAATGCGCCCTACGATATCGCCATTTTACCACGTAGTTTAACCCAGCGTTTGCAAAGACTATTCGGGCCGGTCAGGGTCGGCGTAAAAGTGCTTAAAATACGTGTCGGACATGAAAGATGACATTAAAACTATCCTTTTTTTCTTAAAAACTTAAAAATGTGAAATAATGAAATAATGGAAAATAATGAAATATTTGATCGGCATTTTTTTCTGACCGGAGTCGGGTAACGGGAAACTGGGAGTCAACTTTCATTAGCCTAACTATGGAAACATGTTAAAGGACATCAAGAAAATTTTCTAAGTTATTTATTTTGAGCTCTTTCGAGACGAGTAATGGATATATTCTGTAGATTTAGGTTTTGTCTGTGACTGCTATAATGTGAGGCCGTCGTAGGTCGTACGGGGCTCAAACTCGGTGGGTGGGTGTAGTTCTGTCCTGGCAAGAAGAAGTTTATGTTCGTTAAGTCATCCGACCCTGGGCCCCCTCCAAGGGGTCATTTGAGGTCAAATGACTAAAAACTGTCATATGGGCATGAAACTAGGTCCTACGGGACTCAAACTCGGTGGGTGGGTGTATAGTTCTGTCCTGGCAAGAAGATGTTTATGTTCGTTAAGTCATCCGACCCCGGGGCCCCCTCCCAGGGGTCATTTGAGGTAAAATGACTGAAAACTGTCATATGGGCATGAAACTAGGTCGTACGGGGCTCAAACTCGGTGGGTGGGTGTAGTTCCGTCCTGTCAAGAAGATGTTTATGTTCGTTTTAAAGTCATCTGACACCGGGGTCCGCTCCCAGGGGTCATCTGAGGTCAAATTACTAAAAAGTGTCGTATGGGCATGAAACTTGGTAGGTACAGTCAACATTTAAAACAACATTTTTTGAAGGCCATTTTGGGGTCATCCAAGGTCACCACGGGTCATCTGAGGTCAAATTAGTAAAAACTCATATATGGGCATGAAACTTGGTGGGTACAGTCAACATTTAGAGTTAAAAGTTTAGATCATTTTGGGGTCATCCAAGGTCACCCAGGGGTCATCTGAGGTCAAATTACTAAAAACTGTCGTATGGGCATGAAACTAGGTGGGTAGGCCATACAGTCAACATTTAGAGCCAAATTTTTGAAAGGTCATTTTAGGGTCGCCAGGGGTCATCTGAGGTCAAATTAGTAAAAACTGTCATATGGGCATGTCACCATCAGCCTGGTAATCGCGCCCAGCCGAGAACCGCCAAATATGGTAATCGCCTAGTCTATTTTAAAACTGATGCATCAATGACTATGTTCATCATGTCATTATTGTATCATTCTCACATATATTAGGAAATGAATTTGGAGAATAGAGGCCTTGCATGTGACATATCATCCCGTAAATATGGCGGACTACTCAAATGCATTCAACAAAAGCATGATTGCAATCAAATAGGTTGATGACAACATTTGATTGAATGGACTGCACTCCGCCATAACTACGGTGAAGGACACCGGCTCAAATCCTTTGTTTGGAGCCAATCGATAATTTCATGCAGGGCCTCTATACTTTCTGTTAATAAAATACTATGCTGACCTCACACTCCAGTAATTTCAGATCATTGAGCTCAGTAATACATCAAAGAATGTCTTCCAATTCATGAAAACAAATAGATAATCTGCATATCGGATTAAAAGCTTGAGGCATTTCAATTGCAAGGCCCATTACTTATACACCAACAACAACATAGGCCTACAAGTGTATATAATGTAGCATGTGCACACATTATCAGCTGCAGTGCCTACCATGTGCCTACCCATTCCCAAATAAATGCAGCGACCCGTGTTCACTCATGATTGACGTACTGATCATTATGTATGATTTAAACTCATAGGTTTTGGCAATTTGGGAGGGGGTGGGTTCAAAATGACCCCATAGGATTATCCGGGTGTAAAAATTTCAAATTGCTCAAATACCCCTTTCAAATATATCAAATTATTTAAATAAATTAATAAATTAATAAATTAATTAATAAATAAATAAATAAATAAATAAATAAATAAATAAATAAATGAATGAATGAATGAATGAATGAATGAATGAATGAATGAATGAATAAATAAATAAATGAAAAAAAATTGAACAAATTGTAGCGTAGCATTAAAATCATAATAACCATTGCTGGCAGGCGGATTCGAACCAACGATATTGACATTACCAGTCTGATGCTCTAACACGGAGCTATGCCATCATCTAGTAATGAGGGTCGAGTTTTTAGCATATACAGTGTTTGTCTGTGAAAATGCCGCCTTGTGAAATAAATAAATATAAAGTCTCAATTTTTAATTTAAATTTATTTGATCATTTTCTAACCTATATTTTCTTTAGAGCAGGGCCAAATATTTCCCCTTTTATCCAATTTGGCCGCTAAATAAGAATCTACTTCTTTTATTACTGATTTAATTCCGCGATTTGTTCCATTCAGCAATATCAAAGATTAATGTCAAGCATCTCACGACAGATATTTAGTTGGCTTAGTGGTTTTGCACAGTGCTTTTTAACCGGGAGGTACCGAGATCGATTCCCACCTCTGCCTGCAATTTTTTTTCAAGACTGGGAAATAATAACCTGACATTCGCCGCTGACATTCGTACTGCAGAAGCGGAGTTGTAACTTGTTAAACTTTGCTCCTTCCGCAAAAGGGTACATTATTTTGGCACTACATTATTTCTTTTTTCCACATTGCTGGTAGGCCCCTATTAAATATCAAATGGTCATAATTCAGCATCGAAGTGGTTACGTAATTCTCTTGGTTACCGGATCACGCTACTTTGGTATGCCTTCGAGTGCCATATACTTTATGTGGTGATCATTTCGATCGTGGTTCATTACTCTAGCGCGTGATCCCGTTGACATAGTAACATTACGTAACTTCGATACTGAATTGGCGGTCACTTCAAATCATCGCCAACTGAACGAGGTTCAGGAATGTACTCTCATTGTTAATTGTTGGTTAATCCACCACTTGAACAGGACTTAACCAAAGCAAACCAAGACTTAAGATTTTTACGAATGCTATACATAAGTATAAGCTTATTATCCTCTTCAACAATAGGATTAAAGATTGGTGCTTGACTGGAATTACGTGCTAGTGTCATTGGTTATTGTTAAAAGGCAATAAGGTGTGTAATTGCAATATTTCCTCTGAATAGGAAAGACTCTCTACATCGAACCATGGATGCTGGTGGTTCGAATTAAGCCCGATCCTGACTCCACTTCGCAGCGGTATGCGATGCTGCGATGCTTTTCAAACATCTCAGCATCCCGCGATGAAATTAAAATGTACAGGTGGAGTCAGTATCGGGCTTTAGGAATAAAAACCCAATTCGAAATGATGCGCTTGAGAATTCAACAATATAAATAATGGTAGCTCTATTATAATACACATTAATGATAAAATTCCAAAATATAATACGTTTTCTGTCTTTGCTTGTCACGTGGTAGCGATTATATTTTTAAATAAGTTTCAAATGAATAACAACAAGACTTAGTGGCCGAGTGGTCTAAGGCGCTAGGCTCATAGAGTACTAAGCGTTGCGCCGTGAGTTCGAACCCCGCCTCTGCCAAACTTTAAAAGAAGTAAATTAAAATTTGACTTTTTTTTAATTTCATATTTGGGAAATGTGACTGGGAGAATTTATGTATGGTGTGGAGTGGTGTGATAGGGCATGTACTTTAACTGGCCGGCGCGGTCCGGTGACTAAGTCTTTATTGGGCGTTTTATCGGCAGTCAACGAGTAATGATGCCAGTAGATGAGTGCCGCTGATGTAAAAGTGAATTCCAAATAAAAACTTGAAACTTGTCTAGAAATTTCGTTTAGGCCAAAAAAAATGTGTTTGTTTGTCCTCCACAGCTTTGAAAGAGGACGTGCGGACCCCGGTGCGGGCGGGTGGGCGGATTTTTTTTTTTTTTAATTTTTTTTTTTCGGATTTGGCGTAGGCCTATTCCTGAACCTTGCTAGAGCCAATAATTATCAGCCCCCGGGGGTAAAATTTCTGAACGGCTCGCCAAAAATCGCTTGCCCCCCCTCTCGGCCCGCCAAAATCGCTTGCCCCCCCTCTCGGCCCGCCAAAAATTCTTTGCCCCCCCCCCTTGAACATGCCAAATTTGTGGGATCCCAAATTCCAAACTTTAAATGGTCTACATGTATGTTGCGAGCGTAGCGAGCAGGAAAATTTGCATATTTAAGCGTTTCCGTACTGTTTTCCTAAGCCTTTTAGAGCGTTTTATTAAAAGGCGCCCCGTGAATGCGTGCCAAAATCGCTTGCCCCCCTCTCGGCTTGCCAAAAATTGCTTGCCCCCCTTTCGGCTCGCCAAAAATTTCTTGCCCCCCCCCCAATTTTACCCTCCCCCAGGGCTCATAATTATTGCACAGCCTAAAATGCTACAATAATTCATGGTGACTTAAAAAAACCCAACATTTTGTTTCTTTAATGTGCAGTTAAAGTTATAATTTGTGTTCATGTCATAGTCTTTTAATGATTTCAAATCCAATGTATTTTGAAATCACTAAAAATAATAGACTAGGCCTATGACATGAAGTTATAACTTTGCATATTGAAGACACAAAATGTTTTTGGGGGTCTTTTTTCTTATTTTCAACCATGAAAGATCTTAGCATTTAGCTCTAGCTAGGTCCACATCCAGAGATACTCCAAATCGGAAAAAAAATTGAATTTATACTTATTTTCATTTTAAAAAAAAATTGAAAAAAATTGGTCAGGCCTTAATCTGAGAAGTGGGCGGTGGAGGACAAACAAACAACTTTTTTTTTGGCCTTAGGCCTATTGCAGTGATTTGCTCCGTCATGCATCCGGAGGACCATAAATCATCAAAATTCAGATTTTATTAGTGTCATAAAATAGGCATAATCCTAGGGGATCATGGGGATAAATCCCCCGACATAATTTGTACGGGGGGGGGGGCACTCCCTATCTGAAATGGCAGGGATGTGCCTCGGCCATGTTAAAAGTAGGGGGCATTCAGGTCAAATGTACAATTACAAAAATATGGGGTCATTCAGTACACAACCTGAATAAGGTCATTCGGTATGAAAAAAAGGATGGTCATTGGGGTAACAAAAAGTAAAATGGGAGTCATTGAGTACAGGATTGCCAAAAGAGTATCATTAAGTAGGCCTACACATAAATAAGTACCAAACTGCGTAAAAACAACTTGGCCACCTTGGAAATGTGAAAAATTTCATTATTTCTGGAGGAGAACACAAATACCACCTAAATTTGGTAATTAAAAGGGGGGTCATTGGGTATAGCAGGAAATAGAAAAAGGGGGTCATTGAGTACATGAATTTTTAAAAAGGGGTCATTGGGTAATAGGTAGGACCATAACACAAAAAAAAAGGGTCATTGGGTACAAGCCGGTTTGAAAAAGGCCAGGGTCTATCCCGAGGCACATGATGCATATCTGTCATGGAAGTGCCCCCCCGTGAATTTGTATGGGGTGTAGACCAAAATAACTAACCTCATATTTGGATATGCAGTTTTGCCCAAAAAGTGTCAACTTTTATGCGCGCTTTATAATAGCTCGAATTTGTTCTTACATCATTTTAGCTTGACCTAAAAATAGTCAACATGGCAACAATTCCCTCGCACAATACCGGAATGGAATGATCTGCCCTCTTCATTTATACTTGATTGCACAAAGTTGAGCCTCTTCAAAGCAGGACTAGTATGTAATATTGCATTTGAATTTGTTGTTTAATTATCTTTTCTGAGCTGTGTTTTTTGATGACCGGTGTCAGCACTAATGTTCTTAGTCAGATATTGCCTTTATGACAACTTTACAAAGTATAGTTGTAAATGTAGATGTAGATTGCTATGATTTATGGTGACCAGTCAGTAATTATGCAATTTATTACAACTGTCTACTGAAGACAGTAATTATCAATTAATTAATACTATCTACTGAAGGTAATAATTATGTAATCAATTATGGATTGCTATCTACTGAAGACAGCCATGTAATGTATTATTGCTATCAACTGAAGACAGTAATTATGTAATTTGTTATTGCTCACTACGGTAATATCTATACTGAAGACAGTATCTATGTAAAATTGCTGTTAGTTGAACCATTTTCTTACGATCCGCGACCATTCATAGCATACCTTTGTTTCTCTGTGGATTTGACTAGATGGACATATTCTAAGAAAAAATAGCTCCTATGTCCCTCCCCAAAATGGCGGGAAAATCTATTTATAGCTCATTTTTCAAAATGGCCGCCGGTGACATTTTGAAACACATGAATATCTATATAACATGTTCTGGATGGGCTATAATGACAAATAATATGCCGTTTTCCACTATCTTTGGCATGCCCAACCTTTTAAGATAAAATTCAAATTGTTGAGAGGTCATCTTGACCCCTAAATCCAAGATGGCCGCCAGTTTCATATTGAAAAACTTGAAAATCGATATATCATGAAGTGGATAGGCTATAATAACAAACAATGTGTCGTTTTCAACTATATTTGGCATGCAAAACCGTTTAAGATCATATTCAAAGAGTTTGGGGTCACATTGACCTCTAAATCCAAGATGGTCGCCAGCGCCATATTGACAAAAACATGAAAATCTATATACCATGAAGTGGATAGGCTATACTGACAAACAATGTGTCGTTTTCCACTATTTTTGGCATGCCAAATCTTTTTTTGTCATATTCAAAGTTTGGGGGTCATCTTGAACCCTAAATCCAAGATGGCCGCCAGCGCCATATTGAAAAACATGAAAATCGATATATCATGAAGTGGATTCACTATAATAACCAACAATGTGTCGTTTTCAACTATTTTTGGCATGCAAAACCATTTAAGATCATATTAAAAGAGTTTGGGGTCACCTTGACCCCTAAATCCAAGATGGCCGCCAACACCATATCAAGTTGACAAAAACATGAAGTGGATATGCTATACTGACAAATATTCCATTATTTTTGGTATGCTAAACCTTTCCATGTCGTATTCAAAGTGTTTGGGGGCATCTTGACCCCTAAATCCAAGATGACTGTCTTAGCCATGTCGAAAAACATGAACATCGATAATTAAGATGTGACACACATGAGGCCAATACTTATTTTTACTCAATTACTTATACTATAGCTTTTGAAAGTGTTACCTTTGTTCTTTCAGGAAAGTTGCACGTTAAGAGCATGTTATGGAGAACAGAACAGACACTGAAGAGCTACAGAGCAACCAAGAGACTGATAAACTAGAATGCATGCTGAAAGATCATTGCCCTGTAAAAGACAGGTTAGAAAAAGCAGAGAAAGGGGAGAACACAAATGTTTACAATGGAAGGGCCTTGATAAATTTCAACATGTCAATACAACAGTGGAATGGGACCGGGGAATGGGATAAAGGACCTAAGGGTTTTCATAAGCATGCTACTTGTTGTACCACGATGTCTAACACACACGCTTACTTCCAAGCCACAAAACGCAAGCAGAAATCTGAGAAATCAAAAAAAAAAAAAGCTGGGATGTCCGGTCAGCAATTTCTCAGGACCTCCTCCCAAGAAACTTCGTTCAAGTATAGGTGTTCTGCATGATAAGGCATTGTGCGTCCACAAAAGTCTGGTAACCGGGACAAAAACACTTTTGTTACTTTTGACACAAGATGCATGGAGAAGATTCAAGGCACACACTATCTACATTGCAGATGAGGATACAAGAGAGCGGATACAAGAGAGCTCCAAGATTACATTCGTATTACTTCAAACCACGAGCACTTTTCCCAAGAAAAATCCAGCTACCTCAAGGAACTTCGGATCAAAGAATTGGGAAAAGACATAGGATTTCACGTACGTATTCAGAAGAAAGTTAGTGAGCTTGTGTATGATACAAGCACTTCCGATACATACATCGAGGCCGCGCTGCTATCACTGGGAGTAACGGATGACCAGTTGATCAAGAACATGTCATCAAAACAACCACTAGCTGTTCCTTGGCACCCGTATATAGATGAGGTGGAGCAAGCTGAAAACTTGAGTGGGCTCATACTAAACTTCATTACCTGGTTGAAAAAACCTAACACAGGTCTAACTGATGACAACCCAAAGGTCCGATCAATTGCGTCAATCGTAGGGAGATATCGTTATTTACGACAGGGGGAATGGGCATTTTGAGAGGGAACCCGAATTTTTTTATTTGATCTTGAGGTGGAAACGCAAAATTGTTTGTTGAACCAGGAGGGGGGGTTGTTAAGTTTAAAAAGGGTGAATCTGACAATTTTGAGTGGATGCGAGGGGGAAAGCAAATTTTCAAATTCCGCCCTTGTTTAAACTAATTACTCAATTTAAAACTTAACAATCCCCCTCCTGGTTCAACAAATATTTTCGACCCCCCTTCAAGATAAAACAAATCGGGTTCCCCCTTCAAAATGCCAACCCTGTCGTAAATAACGATCGCTTCCTAAGATTGACGAAATTGATCAGACCTTTGGGTTGTCATCAGCTGAAACTGTATTAGGTTTTTCAACCAGGTAATGAGCTTAAGTATGAGCTCACTAAAGTTTTCATCTTGCTCCAACTCATGTATGTACGGGGCCCAAGGAATAGTGGTTCTTTTGATGACCTGTTCTCGAAGTCGTGTTGCGACATTGTTGACCAACTGGTCATCCGTTGCTCCCAGTGATAACAGCGGGGCCTCGATGTATGTACCGGCAGCTCTTGAATCATACACAAGCTCACTAACATTCTTCTGAATACGTTCGTGAAATTCTATGACTTTTCCAAATTCTTTGATCAGAAGTTCCTTGAGGTAGCTGGACCTTACTTGGGAAAAGTGCCCGTAGTTTGAAGTAATGCGAATGTAATCTTGGAGCAGTCCTTCAAGGGTGCGTATTTCACGAACTTTAAATATGACTTGTTGGATATGCATGTTGAAAGAACAAAGCTTGAGCCTCTCGAAGGTTAACATGCTGTAGATGCTCTGCAGTTATCACTGAGATTATCTCTCGCTTGATTGCTGATATTTTGACGCCAGCAATGACGGTGGTATCTGATTTCCAAGCCAAAGGCTGTTTGCCTGTCTGGGATTGACGTTATAAACGTATCTAACCGCTCTCTTGTATCCTCATCTGAAATGTCGATAGTGTGTGCCTTGAATCTTCTCCATGCATCTTGTGTCAAAAGTAACAAAAGTGTTTTTGTCCCGGTTACCAGACTTTTGTGGACGCACATTGCCTTATCAAGCAGAACACCTATACTTGAACGAAGTTTCTTGGGAGGAGGTCCTGAGAAAGATGATTGCTGACCGGACATCCCCGCCATTTTTTTTTTTTTGGATTTCTCAGATTTGTGCTTGCGTTTTGTGGCTTGGCAGTGAGCGTGTGTGTTAGACATCGTGGTACAACAAGTAGCATGCATATGAAAACCCTTAGGTCCTTTATCCCATTCCACTGTTGTATTGACATGTTGAAATTGATCAAGGCCCTTCCATTGTAAATTTTTTTTAAATGTTTTCCCATTTCTTTACTTTTTCTAAACTGTCTTTTAAAGGGCAATGATCTGTCAGCATGCATTCTAGTTTATCAGTCTCTTGGTTGCTCTGTAGCTCTTCGGTGTCTGTTCTGTTCTCCATCACATCTGAAAAACAAAGGTAACACTTTCAAAATCTATAGTATAAGTAATTGAGTAAAAATAAGTATTGGCCTCATGTGTGTCACATCTTAAATATCGATGTTCATGTTTTTCGACATGGCTTAGACAGTCATCTTGGATTTAGGGGTCAAGATGCCCCAAACACTTTGAATACGACATGAAAAGGTTTGACATGCCAAATATAGTTGAATCTTTGTCAGTATAGCCTATCCACTTCATGTTTTTGTCAATATGGTGCTGGCGGCCATCTTGGATTTAGGGTCAAGGTGACCCCAAACTCTTTGAATATGATCTTAAATGGTTTTGCATGACACAAATAGTTGAAAACGACACATTGTTGGTTATTATAGTCAATCCACTTCATGATATATCGATTTTCATGTTTTTCAATATGGCGCTGGCGGCCATCTTGGATTTAGGGTTCAAGGAAACACTTTGAATTTGACAAAAAAGATTTGGCATGCCAAAAATAGTGGAAAACGACACATTGTTTGTCAGTATAGCCTATCCACTTCATGGTATATATATTTTCATGTTTTTGTCAATATGGCGCTGGCGGCCATCTTGGATTTAGAGGTCAACGTGACCCCAAACTCTTTGAATATGATCTTAAACGGTTTTGCATGCCAAATATAGTTGAAAACGACACATTTTATGTCCATCTAGTCAAATCCACAGAGAAACAAAGGTATGCTATGAATGGTCACGGATCGTAAGAAAATGATTCAACTATGTATGGTGAAGACAGTAATTATGCAATATTACTACTATCTGCTGAAGACAGTAATTGTGTAATTTATTTAATTATATAATTACTGATCACTATTTACTGGAGACAGCAATTGTAACCTGTTTGCTATATACCGAAGAACGTGAGTAAATATGCAATTTTATATTGCACTTATTTAATTTATTATTACTGTATACGGAAGACAATGATTATGAAATTAATTGTTGCTGCTACTGAAGACAGTAATTATTCAATTTTTTATATACATTGAAAACAGCAAAAAAAAAAATTTGTTATTGCTATCTACTACTAGACTGACGATAGATATTTTTTATGTAGAACTACTACATACTAAAGAGAGTAATTATGTAATTTACTATAGCAATATTCTAAAGATAGTTATTATTTAAACACGATAGTAATTAGTAATTATAAATGTTTTATTACTGTCTACCGGAGACAGTAATTATGTAATTTGTTATTGCCATGAAGACAGTAACAATTATAAACTTTTTATTGCTGCTAACTGAAGGCAATTATGTAATTTATTATTATATCTACTAAAAACAGCAATTACGTATCCCAGCAAACACAAAACGTTTTTAAAACGTTTTAAACAGGTTATATTTTGGGTTTTTGGTTTCGGTAAAAAACAATTTAATAACGAGTTATATGAAGGTCATGAAAACGATATATATGAAAACACACTACAAAATTATTTTAAAATGTTTTCAAAATGTTATTGCAAAATATGTTTTGCAAACATTTTTGCCAAATATTTTGTCAACACTCAAATAACATTATGAATATTTGCCGGAAGTTATCAAAAAATTGTTTTTGAATGTTATGAAAATGTTTTATACCCTTATACCCTTTTATATATAACCCGACATTTAACCCGGCAACATTTTCTAACCTTTGGCGAATGATGTCGAAAACGTTTTGTGTTTGCTGGGATTGCTATCTACCAGACTTGTAGTGTGAGTACTTTTTCTGAGTACGAGTACGAGTATGAGTACCTTGGCCATGAGTACGAGTACGAGTACGAGTACAGCAAAATTATAAAGCATGAGTACGAGTACGAGCACGAGTACTTAGGCATGGGTACGAGTACGAGTACGAGTATTGATGCATGAGTACGAGTACGAGTACTTAGGTATGAGTAGGAGCACGAGTACAATTGAATACCTGAGTGGAAGGGCCCAACTCCATCAAAACTGTTTTTTGAGATATTAAGAAAAAACTTAATATTTGGAAAAGTTTTATAGACAGAATGTTTTCATCTTCAGGGGACCTTTAATACAAGAACATACAATTTTACATACATTCGAAATTATGTATAATGTTTCCATGGCAACGGTAATACGATCTTAATACGAGATGGAGTTGGGCCCTTCTTCCACTAATATACTGCAAGTGCTAGTTCATGGATGAACAAAATTCCTCTTTAACCCAATATTTGTGGAAGAAGGGCCCAACTCCATGGAGTTGGGGGTTTCTTCCATGAAAACCATGATTAAGTGTATGTGGAAGACTATTAAGATAGCAAGACAAGAAAATGCAGTCAGATCTTATGTGATAGTTTGATAGTAACAACTTACAGGAAAACTATCATGAGTATTTTCTACGAGTACGAGTATTTTTTCATGAGTACGAGTACGAGTAGATTGGCATGAGTACGAGTACGAGTACAGCAAAATTCCAAACCATGAGTACGAGTACGAGTACGAGTACTTGGTCATGAGTACGAGTATGAGTACGAGTATTGATGCACGAGTACGAGTACGAGTACGAGTACCAAAAAAGTACTCGTACTCGTACTCGAGTACGAGTATTGTACTCGAGTACTACAAGTCTGCTATCTACTGAAGACTATCAACTAAAGATAGTAATTAAAATGTATTATTACGATCTACTGAAGACAGCACGTTTATATTGCTATCTACTGAAGACATTATAAAGTGTATTATTGCCATATACTGATGACCAAAATTATGCAATTGCTATACTATATAATGCTTATATAACAGATTTTGTTAAGCCTGGTCTGAGCATATATTTGATATAATCTTACCAGTAGGTTTATTAATTTCACCAATGTCATTAATATTGTTTTCATGTTTAATTACACAGGTTGTCAATGTGATTTGCAGAGAGGTGTTTAAAATTCCAGAGTGGGTAGCCATCAGGCTGATATTACAACCATGAGGATTTCCATAGGTCTACTTAAAGATCTCTTCGCCCTTGGCTTATACCTCTTCGACGTTGGCTCAGATATTACAGTAGGTGTGGTGTACATTGTTGAGGGAGAAACCTGGTGGGGAGGTCTCACCTTGGCTTTTGCTGCAGTGGCACTGGTAATTACAAACATCCTATCCGTCATGACGTATCTATATGATTATTTTGACTTTGAAGAATCATCTTGTATAATGATATGGAAAACAGTATATTGGACATTTGTCATACTACAGCTTGGAATGCTTTTTATGTAAGTACATCCGCATGGTTATCCTTTGTTGCCAACAACCATTCCGTTAGCAATTGTATATAAAATTCCGATATTGGAGTGACCCCCCGGGCATAGCACAAAATTCACAAATCAAGATCATAAATCAACAAAGCAAACCCGTAGCCTGAAGGTGCGGGGTGCGACGCACTTCCCCCACATGTCAATCCGAAATAAATCCTGGTTACGGGCGCGGGCCTGCAACAAATACTATTGCATGTCGGAGGGTAGCCGCGAGAGGAGAGCATGGCCTAGGGACATTTGCACTAATTATTTAGACAAATAAAGCCGACACACAAGAGGAATGGTATGGGTTCTATAAAGGAGATCTCAAAGTTTGATATAAGGCGCCACAGCCAAACTTGTTCGATCTTTGGGATTGACCGTCGGTGCTTCTTCGATACTTAATTGTTATAAGTCAACTACCGACTGATTAACTAAACTAATGGTAACATTTCATCGGTCAATACATTACATAATATACAAAGACTTAATGCCATCAAAATTAACAACAGTCAATTAATTGATATTTAATAAATTACAAGAATCGACCATTCATCGACTGTCGATCGAAAGATCGAACACATTTGGCTCCATCATGTCCATTTGCATTATCATGATGGTTCTTGGGAGGGGAAAACTTTAGTTTTGATATATAATATTATTAACTTTAATCAAAAGGGCATTTCGTGATCCACAGCATCACCGCACTCCCCACTTGTCTCAAAAAAATTTGAGATTTTTATACCACTGGATACCTCTGGCTACATAATATTTAAATTCTTGCAGATTAATACGTTTATCAAAAATATCGTGAAATTTGAATTACAATACATTGTCTATGGAGCAGTACAATAAACATCATGACTCGCAAACGCAAACCGGAATTAACTGAAATGTTTGGAATAAGCTTTCTTCGTGGATATCTACTGAAAATGTCATAAAAAGATGATGCTAGAATCACGAAATACTCCTTTAAGGCAGCTGTGTACTCTCAGACATGCATGTAGTAAAAGTGCAATAACTTTGTAATTATTCGCGCAAGACATATAAAAGTATACATTTTTATAAAGGCAAGACATCAATGAATCTTAATATAAATATAGATTTGGTGTAAAAACAACAGTTATGAAGAAAATCACAAAAAAGTGAGTTTTTGGCAATATTTGTTTGGTACATCATAACAAAAAAACACTCTTTCCAAAATATTTCATTTTGTTTTTATATCTCAATCTTGAGGCTCCATTCCAAAAACGGTTTTTTTTAGTTTTTTGATATTGGCCTTATTTTTTGAGTTATTGACCATATAAGGCATCAAAATGAACTTTTTAAAGTTCACAAACAAAGTGACCCAAGACAAGCGGTTCATTATTTATGATAAGAAATAAGGTACCGCTAGGATGTACCTCATTTCCAATCATATATACTGAACCGCTTGTCTTGAGTCACTGAAATTTCAGTGTAGTAATTGGATTCCTTGCCCCAATAATATACATAACTTTTTTACCACTGTGTTATTAGTTTTTGAGAAAATGCAACAATAGTCACAAATTTACCACATGGGTGTAGTACCCCCTTGACCCTGATGACAATTAATTGTTGCTAACCAGGTTAATATACAGGCTTGGTCAAAAGGTAACGGAGGATAGTACTGACAGCGACATCAAGGCTGGTATACATTTCACACGTCTACTTGAAGCTTTCCTGGAATCTGCTCCACAGGTTGTTCTTCAGATGTATATCATGACACAGCTGACAGGTATCAAATGGCTAACAGGTGAGTTTGTACATGCTTGATTGTTGGGGTGTGACATGTGGGTGACTGGGTGGAGTGCAGGCAGAGAATTTTCCTGGGATTTTTGTTTTTGTTTCCACGTTTCTTTATTTTTAGCCCGTTTGGGGGCATTTTGGATTTATTCTACGCGTTTCCCCGTTTTTTACTAGTTTCTTTCTTTTAATTTAATTTTGAAAATACTTCCAAAATTGGGCAATTTACACAATATTTACCGATTATTGCCATTCCTAATGTATAAACAAAACCAGCCAAATCTGTCATAAAAGGATAACTATAGCTGACAGCCATATTGCCAGAATCTGCTGGTTTATGCTAGGCCTCACGGTTGTTTGATGGCATGTAAACTGTAGTCATTTTTAAGAAAAGGTGAACTATGATGGCGCTATTTAGGTGAAATCTTATTTGCATCTTTTGAAGGGGTAGACACTTGCAGTTGTATAATGGCATTAGAACATCAAAAAGAAAGAAAAAAAAAACAAACTAACAAGTGGCAAGGAAATTTTCAAATTTTATTTATCATTAAAGCCATATTATAACATTTCTGTAACAATAGATTAGTATTTATTTTTCTATAAAATGTTAGCTTTTACTGTCAGATATGTCCCCTTTTAATTTTGAGCCGAACAAGTGAGGTAAAGCATAGAAAATTGGAATTTACTACTAGCGCCCATGCATGTTACTCCCGCGGTTGTAATACGCTACGATCCTCTGGGTGTGTGTGTATGTGTATCCCGCACGCCGTGTACGTACTGTGCATACGTGTTCGACTAATATTTCCATCGTAATAATAAAACGCCGGTTCCATCGTCTTAAAGTCCTAAAATCTTGATTTTTGCAGTATATCTATTGACTAAAGTACATTAAAATCGTGTAAAAACCAGAATTTAATTTTTTTGAGGGCGTTCTCCTCAGCAAATGTTATAATATGGCTTTAAATGTAAGGAATAACTCATATAATTTGGTTAATTTAAATTTAAAATGTATGTGAATAGCGCCCTCAATTTTCACATTTTATAGAATAAAAATTACCACAAAAAAGCAGGCAAAGATTAATAATTTGATATAGAATCTGTGTTAAAACAGCTATAAAATATAATTATGTGTATGTTAGTGTCATAACCGTTGGTATTGTCAAGGTTATTTAAAGTTATTTGTCAGTGCAACGGTAACTTGACAAATGTTTAATAATAATAATATGCACATATTTATTAAGCGCTTACAAAATTAATCTCGAAGCGCTGTACAAAGCATTAAAAACATAAAAACAATAAGCAAATATTATAGCGTTGCGTTAACAGGCAAAAATTTATAAAGATAAAAAAAACCTTGACAAGAAACATGATAAAAGCATGCAACAAAATGTAATAAAGGGCACGACAAGTGGGTGGCTATGGCAAGACGCACGATGGAAAACCAAGAGCCAAACCATCCACCCGTCGTGCACCGTAAAACAAAAGGGTTTACAAAGGGTTGTTTCCATTATAAACATCTCAAAAAAAGTACATAACCCCCTTAAATAATGGTCATTATTCAAAAACGGGCGATTGTATTACAAATCTGTAAAATGCGTTGGAAGCAGAATTTATTTCTGCGCATTTTGACACCTCATTTGTAGCAATTGTCTAAATATTGACGCCGCGGCGTACATTTAAATCAAGGTAACCCAAGATTTGAAAGTTGCAGTAAATTCTATTGATATGTATTCAGTATGGAAGGAAATCTGATCGGCTTTCATGGGAATGTTCGTTTTGTTTCATGCATTTTGGGGGTCAAAATGTCGGGAAAATCAATATCAATTGTCAATAATCACTTAATCCCTAGGTGAAACATGAAGAGTTAACAAATTTTTAAATGCTCCGCCAAGTTGTCATTTCAACGGTTAAGTTAAATCAGGTTAGGCTGGTCATCTTCGTAACATCTTACCTTTTGAACATGCCAAAGTTACAAGAGACTTCTTCTTGATGGACGATAATGCAACTCCACATAGGGCTAGGATAACCAACCAGTTTCTTGAACAAGAAGGCATCAATCGTATGTTATGGCCTGCCAAATCTCCAGACCTGAACCCGTTGGAGCATTTGTGGGGATAGTTAAAGTACCGGGTAGACAAGAGGATCAAGCCAACAACAACTTTGATTGGACTGGAACAAATTCTGAGACGGGAATAGGCAGCAATAGACCAGGGACGCATCAGACGTCTTGTAGACATTATGAAATGGAGGTGCTTTGCAGTTATTTAGGCAGAAGGAAGCCACACCTGATATTAACTGATATGAAAGTGAACATTACAACAACAGTTACAAGAGACATGTGTAAAAACCATTAACTCATTACATGAGTTTAAAACCGAAAATGACAATGTGTGTTATGATATCTGAGAGTTTTTGTATTGTTATAAGTGCAACTTTCAAATCTGGACCTCACTACATTAAATTGACCGGTGTTTTATTGTTTTCTAGGCTATCGTATCAAATGAGGTGTCAAAATGCGCAGAAATAAATTTTGCTTCCAACACATTTTACAGATTTGTAATACAATAGCCCGTTTTTGAATAATGGTCATTATTTAAGGGGGGTTAGTTACTTTTTTTGAGATGTTTATGAGATCTTTAATTGTATGAAAATGAAGATTTGGGGTTTGACCCCCTCACACACGAAAGGAAATTAAGCTTTGTTTTCAAGTGGCTGTCAGATTTCATCAAATTTACGCACTTAACCCTAACACGCCTGACTCCTGAGTACTACAAAATACTACTTGATAAATGCGCTGTTCGTGCGTGCATCTCACGTGGTGTGATGACACAATCGCCCTAAGTGATCCCGTGCTTGGCATGCGAGGGGTCTCGGGTTCGAATCCCACCCAGGGCAAACAACTTCTTTCTTTATTTTTTCTCTTTATTCCTTCCTTCTTTCCCTTCCCGTCGCCAAAAAGCCCCTGGCGGGTTAGGGTTAAAGTCCCATTCAGTGATCCCAGCGAAAGTGTAAAAAAATTAGAATTGTTTACAAATTACTTAAAAGTGAAGGATAGGCCCGGGTGGATAGATCATTCAAATTGTCATTTGGTATTATTGAAATGAAAAATTTGCCGAAACAAGAAGAAAACAGCAGTATTGATGAAGATCAGTCAGTATATAAATTACAAGTTCATATAAAATGCCTTATTTTGTCTTAAATACACGGCTTTCGGCTGAACCACTAGCAGGCTATGTTAGCACATCTATGACAATGACAAAGGTACCAACATCTGAATTTTGATGATTTTTACGATGGTCCGGATTCGCAAATAATAATAATAATAATAATAATAATAATAATGGAGCGTATTTATACCGCGCAAAAATCATCAAAAAGATCTCTGGGCGCGAAAACAAAAAAGAAGCAAAGGACACACAGTGAAACACAAAAAACCTTAGGAATCAGGGAAAGCATGTTGGAAAAAATGAGTTTTTAGACTACATTTGAATTGAGCAAGAGAAGTAATAATGCGGATGTTGTTGGGAAGGGAATTCCAAGCTACAGGGGCAGCATAACGAAAGGAACGCATACCAGCAGATGATAAATTAACACGCGGGGTCCTGAGTAGTTTTTCAGATGATGAATGGAGGGAGCGTTGAGGAACATAAGTACAGAGAACCGCGGAGAGGTAAGACGGAAGGGTACCCTTAAAGTGCCGGTAAGCAGACACACACATAATGTAAACTGAATCCGGAATTTTATGGGAAGCCAATGAAGCTCATAAAGTATGGGGGTTTTTGGATCCTCTGGAGGCGGAGAATTTGATCAGAAATGATACCAGCCAAAGTGGAATTACAGAAATCAAGGCGAGACGTGATAAAAGACATGAAAGAGTTAACAAGACACGACGTCGCTTTCTCAGACAAATATGGACGGATTGTGCCAAGTTGTCTCAAGGATAAAAATAGAGAGCGACATATATCACTTATATGGTCAGACATGGACAGCGTTTGGTCCAGCCGAACACCGAGGTATTTAACAGATTGTTGGAAAGATATGTCAGAATTCAAAATCTGGATGGTATCATCTTCTTCTCTGTCAACTTGTTTTATGCGAGTTTGTTGCTATTCATCCAACTCAAGATGGAACTAATACAGTTTTGAATAGAAGATATGGTGAGCTCAAAGTTCATGGGAGAGTCAGATTGCGAGACTTCCGTGTCGTCGGCGTACTTGTGGAAAATACATTTGTGCATGGTAATAATGTCTGATAAAGGCTGAGAATAAAGAGTGAATAAAACCGGCCCAAGTACGGAACCTTGAGGGACTCCGTACTGTAATGGAAATGGGTCCGAAATCACTCCATTAATATTAACAGATTGAAACCTCTCAGTCCCGTATGAAGTGAACCACTTAAGTACAACTCCTTGGACACCGAAAGTGGTCGCCAGCCGCTCAATGAGAATAGAATGGCCGAGCGTATCGAACGCGGCGCTGAGGTCAAGGAGAGCCACGAGAGAAACTTTGTTCACATCAGTGTTGTTAAGAAGGCCGTCCAAGACACTCAGCACCGCGGTCTCCACGCTATGGCCTTTTCTATATTGGTGAACTTCAATAAGGTCATTGTCAAAGAGGTGTTTTTGGAGCTGTTTAAGGACGACCTTTTCAAGAACTTTAGAAATAAAAGGTAAGTTAGAAACTGGCGAAAGTTCTTAAGACAGTTATTATCAAGACCGGTCTTTTTAAGGATGGGCACAACAATAGCACGCTTAAACTGAATAGGAACAATACCACTCATAAGGGACTTATTGATAATATAAGTAATCAAAGGTACAAGATCAACAAAGCACTGTTTCACAAGATACGTTGGAAGTGGGTCTAATAAGCAACCCTTTGTAGGCATACTATGGACCAGCTCAGAAATCTCATCTTCAGTGACAGGATCAAAGTGATCAAAAACACTGACAAGAATCAAGTTTATCCCTAAGATGCCGGATTTGTCTGCAAAGAATTGGCAGAAGACTTGCGGGAGATCACTAGGAGCAACATTAGTTGGAAGCACTGAGGTTTGAGATTTTCTGAAAAGGTCATTTGCAATTGTGAATAGCTGCTTTGTGGAAGATGCAGCTGAGTCAATTTTGTCCGCAAAGTATTGCCTCTTAGCATTAGTAACACAGTTATTAGCATTATTCCTCAAACTTATGTACATTTCTTTATGAACAGTCAATTCAGTTTTCCTCCAGCACGCCTTTTCTCACGTCTTGCATCCCTCACTTCAGTCGTCAACAAAGGAGCCGATGGACGATCCCTCCCCTGCCGAGTAGTCAGGGGTGCGTGTTGGTCAGTTGCAGTAGTTGCCTATATTAAAGCTTATTTCCATTGGGAGTCTATTTGAACACCGGGCGGATTTCGAACAGTCAGGGCTTAAACCCCACTCTTTTCGAAACTGGCTGCGAGTATAGGTATAGCTCTCTGTATACTGGACCGACGGCTTAACGTCCCCTCCAAAAGACGGGATACTTTCATGATTTATCTAATTCTAAATGAACCATGGGGAGAGCGGATGTCTGAATTTAATCTACAGAGGTCTTTTGGAACTTGTTTCCCTGAGAGTACCGATTAGAGTGAGTATAAAATCTATTACAATAAGCACTATTTTCTCATCTGATATTTTCTTATCTAACACAGCCTTTTTTAATTTGTTCTCAGTTGTCAGCGTATTCTTCTCCTTGTGTTCGTTGATATGGGTAACCAGATCATGGTATGTAGACACAGCCATCCTTTCACTGAAAGACGTAGATGGTAAATACAAAAGGCTACTAGCTAACGTCTGCTTGTTGGTGTGGCTTCTACTGACAATTCCTCCAACTGTGATATCAATGGCACTCTTCGCATCCTTTTACACCTGGATAATATGTCCCGTCATCGTTGTATATTGGGCTGTGAATATCATACAACTATTTATATTCGTTTTTCGATATCATGCTGTTAATTTACTACTCGGCTTTCCCAGCATGTTCATAAGTTTGCTTGTTGTGTTCGTCGGCGAAGATGACTTCTCCTTCAAATGGATTTTTCATGCTGTGATAACACAATTCGTCGCCAACACATCAATGTTCACTCCTTGGTTTGCTGGTGGTGGTTATGATACCTGGTATGGTATACCAACAGCCGCGATAGTTTGGGGTGGATACATTGTAGGTATCATATTCATGGGAATGCTATTTTACTTGGCTGGAACGATAAACAAACTTAATGCAAGAGATCCTGTGTCAGATACTGGGGCACCTAAAAAAGTCAGTGTTGTAGCCGAGACCGACCTATCCGAGACCAAGAACGAGACAGATAGTTCGAGACAGCTAGACCGAGATTATTAAAATCATTGAAAAATATTATTACATACATACATACAGACATACACTACGCAAAAAAAGTTTCTTTATGGTTAGGAAATTTACCCACTATTAAAATCTAGCGAATAATTGTGTACGTTTGCTCAATAATTGCATGCGGGTGATTGTCCTGCGCATTTTGACACCTCAAACACTACTCTACGACACTCCTGAGAAAAGATATGAATGTTTAAGTAACACGAGGTCGAAAAATGAAAATTGCAAAGAGGCCTATTCAACATGCATAAAAGAACACAAAAAACAACAAACATGCAGATAACATTTTTTGTTTAATTGCTGAGTACATTTCAGGCATCATACTGCCGTTTCCAACTTCACTTGAGATTAATCTCTTTCTTTACCCGTCTTTCAATACTTTGTGTGTCCACCGTTGGCTTCCCTTACAGCAGCCACGCGGCGTCTCATGCTCCTAATGAGGCGTCGAATGTTACCTGCTCAACCCCGTTCCACTCGTTGATAACGATGCGACGCAATCCCACCAGCGTTATATCTGCCTTTATCTTCTTGTTGACTCGTTTCTTGTGCTGATCCCAAAGGTTCTCCAAGGGATTAAGATCAGGGCTTCTGGAGGGCCACTCTATGTTATGTTATGTTCTAGTGTCTCAATTCCTTCTGCTTCCAGGAATGCAGCTGTAATCATGACCTGTTTTGAATCCCTTTTCCAAATCCATCTCTCAAAACGTAAATGTCTTAGTACCCACTCACCTTTGTCTTTGATCATTCATCTGCATAATAAGCAAAGGATTATCCAACATGCATCAAGGAAAATGCTTTAAATTAAAATTTAAAAGGCGGGAATAATGAAACCGTCTTGGATCAGTGAATCAGCTCTAAAACCGCTGAATAGGCCTCTTTGCAATTTTCATTTTCGACCTCGTGTTACTTAAACATTCATATCTTTTCTCAGGAGTGTCGTAGAGTAGTGATTGAGGTGTCAAAATGCGTAGGACAACCACCCGCATGCGATTAGTGAGCAAACGTACAAAATTGGTTGCTAGATTTTAATAGTGGGTAAATTTCCTAACCATAAAGAAACTTTTTTTGCGTAGTTTACAAGATTTATATAGCGCCTTTTACATAAAGATCAAGGCGCTTAACAGTGAATGACAAGAACATGTAGAATAGGAAACAAAGCATAAAATTAATAAGCATAAAAGTGAGATTTGAAAAGTTTCTTGAAGCTTGTAATTGAGCGTGCCTCCCTGATGTTACGTGGGAGGCAGTTCCACAGTGCCGGTGCAGCAGCTTGGAATGCTCTGTCGGCAATTTGAATTCTGCCCACATGAGAAGTGATTTGAGTTTTGTCCATCGATGATCTTGTGACTAGTCCAGAATGTGGTTGTTTTAGCGAGACTAAATCAATGAGGTATTGAGGTGCGGATCCTTCCAGGCATTTGAAGATGTAGAGGCAAACTTTGAAGTTGATGCGTTCTCTTAAGGGCAACCAATGCAATTTATGCATAAGTGGAGATGGACTATCGCGTCTTGCGGCAGAGAAAATCAACTTGACAGCCTTGTGTTGGAGTGACTGCAGCCGATCAAGATCTTTAGATTTGGCTCGATAAAAGAGGGCATTACCATAATCAAAATGCGATAGAACAAGAGCTCTGACAACGGCATGGAGTGTGTCATGGTCAAGAAAACGTTTAATGCGGCGTATATTGCGAAGTTGAAAACTGATGGATGATATCATGCTGTTAATATGCGGAGTCATTGAGAGACGAGAGTCCAATATGATGCCTAAGTTTCGGACAGTATCAGATGGTTTTATGATACTATCACCAACTTTAAGTTCAATTGGGCTAAGAGTACTGAGTGTTTGCATTGTGAGGCGACAAAAAATTCAGTTTTATTACTGTTCAGCTGGAGTTTATTTAAGCGCATCCAGTTATTCAGTTCACTAATGCATGATTCCAGTTTGCGAAGAGCTTCATCGAGGGCACCTGGTTGTTTAGGGTTGAAAGATGTCAGAATCTGAGTGTCATCAGCGTATTGGTGATAAGATAAGCGGGCCTACAACTGAGCCCTGTGGTATCCCATAACTCAGTGGACGCACTTCAGAGAAAAACCCATCAATGTGAACCTGCGTGACCCTGTTGTTAAGATATGAATGCACCCATTGCAGGACACTTCCAGAGATACCAAGGGTTTTCTCGAGACGATACAGCAGCACATCATGATCAATGGTGTCGAATGCCGCAGACAAATCAAGAAGCACAAGTAACACCACCTCCCGGTTGTCTACGGCATTCAACATCTCATTTTTGATCTTGATGAGCGCTGTCTCAGTGCTCCTATTTGGTGTATATGCAGACTGATTGATTTCACTGAGATAAGATTAGACATAAACTTAATATTTGACACAGGCCTATAATTGGCCAACTCATTACAATCCAAGGATGGTTTCTTTAGGATAGGAGAGATGATTGCCTGACCCAAAGGGTTTGGGAAAACACCTTGAGATAAAGACATGTTGATCAAAGTAGTGATGTACGGTACAAAAGTGTCCAGATGATCTTTAAGCAGCCAGGTAGGTATGGTATCGAGCTTGCATAATTTAGTTGGACACTTGGAAACCAGTTTACATCTCATCCACTGAGACACTTTCAAAGTCTATGAACGAGGAAATACAGGTTTCATCAGCAGAAGCAAGTTTGAAAAAATTGTCTTTATCAAGATCTCTACGTATTATGGCAACCTTAGTATAAAAAAAAGTCAGCAAATTTTTAACATAAGTTTTGAGTGGAGTCACAAGATGGTAAAGGTTTACCAGATCTATTCAACAGGGTATTTACTGTTTGAGAAATACCCTTATAGCATCAGAATTAGCTAATTGTTCATGATAGAATTCAACTTTAGCTCTCTTAATGAGCTTGTTGACATGTATCCTTTGCTCCAGATAGGCATGTTTGCCTTCCAGTAAACCATGTTTTCTCCATTTTCTTTCTAACCTACGACGCAACATTCTTTGCTCTCTGATATCAGCATTGTATCATAGATACCATGGTCTAATAGTACGGTACTTAGTCTCTTCAGGGGCGTGGTTGTTCATAATGGAGCATAACATATCATCAAACTCATTGAGATACTGTTCACAAGAAGCATCAGATGGAAAGCTACTAAGAGTACTACAAAGATCAGACTTGAACTGAATTTGATTTATTGCATTTTTAAGTTAATATTACTGGTATACTTTGTGCAATAAGAATTCAGATTTACCATTTAAGTACACTAGGCCTATGTTTGTCGGCCGTTTAAAAAAAAAAGCGTCCTTCATCATCGTCTCTTGAAAAGGTTTGGCTTCAAAACGATTCTCTTAAAAATGCATCTACGCACAGTTTCCTCCTGGATACACCCGTGTTCACAGATATTTCCAAGCACAGGTTAGCCTCTACGCAGTCTGTGTTTATACTACACGGTTGAGTGCATAGCATCATAAGAGCTGTGTGTGATCTAGTGGAAAATAGGCATCTGTGATTGGGTTTTGTCAAAACCTCAAGTGTTCCCTTCATCCAATCAGATTTTTTTTATATCGAACGAAAGCTAACAATGTTTTTCATTACGTAAACAGATAACGCAATTCAATGTTTATAGCAAGGCGAATGTGGTAAATCTGTTGAAAACGACCTATCCAAGCACGATTTTTGACTAAGTTTTAAAAGTCAAAACTTCATTGTTCCTTACAATATTTTTCAAATTTTATGTCATTAAATGAAAGAACACACTTATATTGTCCATATACTAACTTCATTCCAATGAGCAATGGCCAATTCTCTTTAAATTGCCAATCTTGTGCAAAAAGTTACTATTTTCGCCTGTTTTGTCATACGATTGTTAATTCAATGAACTATGACTTTGCTAAAGAGCGCTTACAAATTGATATGCAAAATAAAAAGCTAACAATAACAAATTGTTATTTAAATGGCGTTATATGGGATTTTGGCAGCCATCCATTGAAATCGTAACGCTCCTTCAAATCATGGCACCCATTTAGTAAAAGCGCCCTCACCGCTTAAACCAGTGTCGACATTTTTGCAGACAACCTGATTTCAATTCCCATTATGGATTAGGTTTCTCTCCAAAAATACCTAAGGGGAAGGGTTTCTGTTTTATATCCCTACACCAACTAATTCAATAAACACGTGTGAACTACAAAACATGTTCTCTGAAAGTGTGATATGAGTCAAAATGATCAAAGTTCAGTGCTGTTGTTGTAGATGCATTGCTACTAATGATTATTACAATTTCAATCAGCTAACGCTGCGTGTTTCTATAGCTGTCATACGGTACTTTACCATTATGAACGATACCCCCGTTCAATGCATTCACTAAAAGTAATAATAAATAATGAATAATGAAAAACGGCCGCATATGATTTGAGAAAGTGACGGACGCAAATCTAAAACGTCCATTTTGCCAATAGCTCAAATAACCTGTACATGTATAGCTATTACCAACAATTGCACAGATAGCACAAATGGAGAACACTATAAATGGAGACGGGCCAGATATGATCATCAATATATTGTCGTGGCAAAATCTAAAATAATATAATTTTCCCTATCTTTTTGTTTGGGTATATCGTCAGTTTCTTAAAAAATAACCAATAGAGGTTATCCGTGTTCTATAAGCTGCATATCCTATCAACGACTGCTATACCTTGTTTAGGACTTTCAAAAGAAGTCCCTGCATGTGCAACCACATTTCAAAATAGCCCGCCAAAGTCATGCAGGTAACTCCGAGGTCGTGCATTGAATTGGTTTGAATGAGGAATACTACGGGAACCAGCGCCTTTTGTTAGAAGTCACACATGAGTGAAGTGGATAACCTCTATCCTGCACCTCCACTTCGGATACAAGTGCTGACGTTGTTTTAAGGTTGATAATGTACCTGTTGGTAAGTAAATATAATCTACTGCCCTTGTGATTTGACTGAAGCTTGATTCTATCACGGGTCTCTATTGAAATAACCCTAAATTAATTTAAATAAACACATATAAGATTATTGTTTATTCCATTCGATACAAAACAAAGTTATCTAGAAGTACGAGTCTAAATGTTCAAAGTTTACTGCTGTTCTATGCATACTTTATCATACTGTCATATGTGTGTTGTGTGAATATTTTCAAGAAGCTTTTAAATACTGCGTGTTTCTACTATAATAACTGTCAGATTTGGATGCAGATGTTGAAGTGGATATAAGATTGAAAATACCTGCTGGTAAGCAACTAAAATCTTTAATTTCGTTGTTAAAATGATTATATGTTTAATTTGAAAACAAAGCAAAACAAAACAACAACAAATTTAATCTGGATATTTGCCTAATATATAGCAGTGGACTTCGGGTATATATATAAATGCGCTTTTATAAATGCGCACGTGACATCTACAAGTCGCCATACCGTGTTCAACGATGTAAGGTACCCGGATGTGCACAAATTCCACACGCAAAAGTATAGGCGAAAATGACAGGTTACAAGGAAAATTGGTTTTGCAAAATAGTGGCATTGATTGCAAAGGGCAACTTATTTGACCCGAAACATAAACTCTTTATTTGGATTTTCCATTACGGAAAAAAAAAAAAAATTTATGACGGAAAAGCTAGATATAGCTGATTTAAAAAGTTATATTTCATTATTTCCGTGCTAAATGGGCGTGGCAATTGGCCATATTGATGACGAAATGTGATTCTTACTGGCATTAAGGTCAGAACTGGGTAGCTGCCGATGATGTTATTTGATAATGTTTGCACGTAGAGGAACTTAGGGGGCTGTCATTTTCTTCGGAAGGAAGGGGTCATGGATTTATTTATTTGGGAATCAAGATAAGTATTCCCCCCGTAGTGCCGCCAATGAACATAACTCTGACCCTAATTTTAACTCTAATTATAACGTAAATTGAGGAAACTATAACTTTAGCCCTTTTCGGTATAATGACCCTCTCAAACTAATTAGAGGTTAATAACTGCGCATCGGTTATTTGGAGGGCATTGTGAAAAATCTAAACATTTTGCCTTTGGAACCGAGGAATATCCCGAGGGGCGCAGCCCCGAGGGATATTCCGAGGTCCAAAGCAAAATGTTTAGATTTTTCACAATGCCCGACATATTAACCGATGCAAAGTTATTAACCTCATTCATAACCGTCACTTTGATCTTCTAACTTTACAAAATAACACAAAATTTTCCTCAAAAGTTTGTAAAAATAAACAATTTTTACATCTTCCCTTTCCCAAAATCGATCAGGCTAAAACAAAACGACCAATAACAAAAGTGCGTATCAGAATCTGTGCAAATATGGTAGCGCGCAATCCAAATACGGCAGACAGCGCGCGCGCAGTTCGTTGGACGCACAATACGGCGCACGCAGAAGTCAATTGTGTGCGACATTGGAACAATTACGCATTTTGCGGTCAATTGTGAGATATTAATGACCTCGATTTGCGTTCGCGTTTTCACAAATAATAAAATATGATTGGATCGCAGATCATCGCACGCATCGCGTTTATTAATGAGGTTATGAATAGGCTATAGATGTCCCCGCCCGACCTCCTCAACTCTAACTTACTCATTCGCTCGCAAATAAACAAAAAAACAAATTCAAAATGTGTTTTTAAGCACCTTTTTGTGTCCCCCTGCTAAATCGGTAATCTGTACACCCTTTGTCACCCTTTGACGTACAATTTAGAGTATAAACACGTAGATGACTGTACATGATCTAATCATCCCGGCTGGAAGATGTTGAGGAAGACTCGTATACTATACATCACGCTCATACGTTATATGACAATTTGACGTACAATCACGTATGTGATGCATGGTTTGAGGTTTATTCAGCTTGTAAGTTAGATCTCGTCATACACATTATTGTCATGGTATTATATTGTAATTGTATACGTCAATTTTGTTCAGTTTGATTCAACCGGCTTATAAAGTTTTACTTTACACGGAAGGGGAAAGTTAGCAAAAAAACAATTAATTTATTAGTGTAAAAGGGGGGAGGGTGGTTTTGGGGGAAGGGGGGGGGGACAAATAATATTTATAAAATTATAAGAACAGCTCAACTTACCGTACTTTTCCTAACCAGACAGTCCATGCCAAAATTGTTACTACACCTTTACATTTCATCGAATCTCTTTTTGATGTCTGTCATTTTGAACATCACACTTGAAAGATGTATGCTATGTAGAAACTTTATTTTGCAATTTCATAATTTGCATATCATTAGCATATTTGCAAGAAAAACATGAAAATCAATAAATACCTATATTTTTCACAATTTCAATATTTTATTAGAAATTAAGCATGTAGGCCGTTTGTTATGACTTGATAAATGAAGCTGTTAAAACAGATTTTGATATTTTTGCTTATTTTTCCTTTTTTGCCCCAAAATGTGTAAAATCAACATTTTTGGATGACCTATATTTTCTCTGAATATTTATCAAATTTCTTAATTTAGGTATAATACAGTGCAGAAAAAGATGTCAAAAAAATCTGTTAAAACAGATTTCCAATAAATTGTTCCATTTTCCATTTTGGGTTAAATACTCAATTTTCATGCGCGGGATATTTGAAACATAAAATGAAAACATGTCCATTGCACTTTTTCCTCGAGATGTACTATAATATCAAGGTTACGGATATATTATAATCCCTTCTTATCTTCACTGATCCATCAGATACCTATTGTTATGAATGATCAATGAAAAGGTTCAGAACTGGGCTACTAATGGTCTGTCAAGTATCTATAGTTATTTTCATGACTGTGTCAACTCAAAAATCATGCAAGGTCGAATGTAGGAAAAGTATGATCAGTTGAGCTGTAAGGCGAGAAAGAGAGAAACCCTATTCTACGGACGAACGGACCTTTCAAGTAGGGTCGGTCGGTCGGTTGGTATTTAAAAAAAAAATTTAAATAACCCAAAAAATCACAAAAATCTGTAAATAAATTTCAATTTGAGAAAATACAAAAAAAATTGTCCTGAAATTTCCGAAATTTGGGGTCGGCATTCATTTGTACAGGAAAAATTTGTTTCCCAATTTGTTCAAAATAGAACAGGGTTTTCGTTTTTCGTCGCATAAATAAATAAATAAATAAATAAATAAATAAGTTAATTAATTAATTAATTAATAAAAATAAATAAATAAACATTAGTTATGTGTGTACATGGGGGGTGCTGTGCAATAATCATGATCCTTTGATATCCATGATTTATCCTTGCAAATTTATAGCATCGAACCTCCAGCCAATGTTCCTTGCCAGTGCTAGCCACGAAACAAGGTCACAACTGTAGCCACTCCTTCAATGGTCGCCATTTCAGTGATTGACAGTGATGTAATGCAAATATGTCGCTGGCCATCTGGTCACGTGCGCATTTATAAAAGCGCATTTATATATACAACCGAAGTCTACTGTATAGTATCGATAACAGCTCTTATCTATTACATAATGATATTATAAAGTTGAATAACTTGAACGCCCAGCAAACACAAAATGTTTTTAAAACGTTTAAACATGTTATATTTTGGCTTTTGGTTTAGATGAAAACGTTTTAATTACATTAAATGTCGGGTTATATAAAGGTCATGGAAACGGTTTTTTATGGAAACAGAAGTACAACAATATTTTAAAATCAAAACGTTTTCTGGCAACCTTTTGCGAATGATGTCGAAAACGTTTTGTGTTTGCTGGGTATAGACAAACGTCTGCCTTTTAGCATGTTATGACTGTAGAGGCTAAACTTGTGAAAAATAGGCAGAAATGAGCAGAATTTTCTTGATTTTGCAGATTGGATAGGGCAGGTTCGCCATTGAGTACACTGCAAATTAAAATCTTTAGGTTTCTGTAAGACTTCAGGCACATGAAAGTGTTTATTAACAACTGAAAATAGCTATATAGGCCTATATTCACATTTTCTAGAAATAAAATTAACGGTATTTTCAGAAACCTTTACTCCTACACAAATACACACATAATCGCACTCTAAAGTTTATACTTTAACACACCAAAGCAGTGGCGTAGCTGGGATTTTTTTCCAGGGGGGGGGGGGGGGGCGAGTATAGTGATAATAATCGTATGGCACTACATATCGTGGGCCTATGGATTCCCTCTTTCTTTTTCCCTTCTCTCCCCCCTCTTTTTCATCTCTCACCCCGTTCTCTTTTTTCCCTGCACTAGGGGGGCGGGGGCCCAAATAGACAATTTTTGCCAGGCTTATTGATAATAATCGTATGGTATTGCATATCGTATGGATTCCCCATCTCTTTTCCCCGCCTCTCCCTCTCTCCCCCTAGCTCTCTTTTCCCCTCCTCTTTTCCCTCTCTCTCTCTCTCTCTCTCTCTCTCTCTCTCTCTCTCTCTCTCTCTCTTTTTCCTCTTTTTCGCTAGGGCGGGGCCAAAATAGCGCTAGGGGCGGGGCCCAAATAGGCAATATTTGCCGGGGGGGGGCAATTTCCCCCTACCCCCGGCAGCTACGCCACTGCACCAAAGTGTTATAAACGGTTATAAAAACTAACGCTATACACGCTTATCGTAAACACTAAAGAGTTTAAAATTTCAACATGGTGTTTAAAAAAGTGTTAATAACGTTAAGATAAACCCCGACCAAAAACTAAACTAATCAAAAACACCGCATTTCGCATTTTGGTTTTCAGGATACCTAAACAAATAATATAACTTAAGGATACACCCCGGGGATACACGATGTATATTGTTGGTAGAAGTAGCCAAAAAAGAAATCGATTTTCATTATCTCATTCAATATATTATTGTGAAATAACACTTTGATGTTTTGCAAAAGTTCATTCTACAAATCATATTATACTTTGAAAACTTGCTTGATTTATTGTTGTTAATGAGCTATGTACGTTTTACAAAAGTGTTGTTGTTTCAGCCCTCTTTACAACATAACTCAAGAACCACAGGACCTACAAAAGTATACTGTGATCTTCTACACGCTCGCTATGAAATGATCAATGCAATTTTTATACAGGTCACCACCATTCGCAAGATGGTAAGTGTTATTGCACCTCACATAGACTACTGTGGTGTAATATGGTCTACTTGTAATGTTAATGACATGGATATGGTTCAAAAACTCCAGAACAGAGCTGCCAAAATTATCACTGGCGCTAAATGGTTTGATTCTAGTTCAAATGCACTGTCAGTTCTAGGTTGGGATTGTATTAATAGGGATGTTGATTCAATGTAATCCCAGCATGCAGTATGATATTATGTGCAATGTAATAAAGGAGCCATTTCAACACCATTTCACATTCAAATTTATGTACAAAATAAGAACCAGTAGTTTTGATGGAATATTCATCGAGACTTTTATGTTTTGAATTGATAATTGGGTATGGGTAATGTTTGTGGATACATTGCTACCAATAAAGTTAAAAAGTCGCGTGTTTTTAAAACAATTTTAGATATTTTAAATGCTTGGGAAAAGAAGGTGGAACCAACAAAGTTTTCTTGCACATGCATGCATGCAGGCGCATAGCTTATCTTGTTGTATAACAACCTTGACCATGCACAGCAGGAGCCCAGTGTGATGTTTTCTGAAAATAACCATGTGTTTCTCAAACATGCTGTCAGTGGCTGCAATGTATTCTGGGCTTACATTTAAACAACCTCTGGATGCCCACTGTCAATACAGTTTCCACTAGAACGATTTTTCATTTACTGTGTGCGTGCACTCACACACGTATTGTCTATGGAGAAACTGATCGATACAAGAAATCCCAGGCCTGTTAAATGGCGTACATTGTTTTGATCCAAATGTAGGCTTATATCAGGGTGTTTCAAGAAATTCCTGATTCCACCAGAAAACATTAACCAAACTTTTTCCTGTTTGGTCAGTAATAGAGAGGACCTTCCTTCATGAAGAGATCAACTTTTTTAATGAAAAATTTAATGAGATGAGGCTACAACAGGTTGAAGTGACACCATTCCGTGCATCAGGTGTTCAAACGCAATTATCTCCGAATTTGGAGTGAATCAGACAAGCAAACTTACATACTCATAAAATTTAACCATTTTTGAAGACAAAATGTGCCCCGGGCGGGGGCACTCAACACAACTGACCATACGGGTATGCTCCCCCGGAAAGACCCCCCTTTTTGGGTTTCGCAGCTCCGAAAGACCCCCTATATTTGACCAAAATAAAGCTCCGAAAGACCCTTGATTTTGATAATTTCAGCTCTTAAAAACCCAAAAATTGCTCATTCCTCATATTTCTTGTTTTTTCAGGCGATTTTCAACCAAAAAGCCAAGAAAGACCCTTGATTTTGACTTTTGCAGCTCCAAAAGACCCCATTTTACTTGTTCACAGCCCGGTTCGCAGCTCCGAAAGACCCCCTTTTACCGGTACGCCGTCAGCTCCCAAAGACCCACCACCTCAAAATTCCAGGGGAGCATACCCACCAAAATATTTTTATGTGCCCCCCCCGGGAAATGTGCAGGATGTTAAGAAATTTAAGAATGTTTAAGCCTACCGCGGCCCATCTCAAATCATGCACTTCCCCGTGCACTTCTGACTACCATGTCCATTTCATATGCTATCCATCATGGCTTCCATGCACACACAGTGTATTGCTCAATGTAGTAAAGATAACCTTTGAGTTGGAGCAAATTTCTCAAAATTGGTAGTGATTAATGTTACCAAACTTATGCCATGATGAAATATAATAATTTTTGAAGATAAAATGTGCTGACCTTAAAAGATTGAGATGTTTAAGACTAACGCTATTCATTTGAAATAATGCACTTATTGTTCATCTCCTCTATGGAGATATTTTCCATGGCGGCCATCTATGATCATGCTTGAGGTTTCACCAAACAATTCATGGGTTTTGAGGTCTTATATTTGTTGTTGTATGTCAACAAAATCGATTAAATTTTCAGGATGATCTTATTTTCATGTTGTTAAAAGCAAATATAATGTTCCAGATAACGCTAGTTAATAAATACATTTAGAAAAAGCACCTTAAAGTTGCACTTTCTGTTAGTATTCCTTTTTGGACTTTAACTTTTTAACATGTTCTAGCAGCCCTATATAAAACCGTGACACTCGAAAGGCCATATCTCTGGAATGAAACGTCCGATTAAGATTATTTAAACGCCAAAATGTTTCTTTCATCAATTCCCAGCCAATAAGTTAGGTCTGAATCAATTTAAAAGTACTTCAATTTTTAGTGGACATGCATAGTAAAAGCAAAGGTGTGATTATCATGATGTTGTTACAATGTTCAAAATTATGATGACGACACGGCACCCTATCTAAGTGTTCGTTTTAATATGAGAAATAATGAGAGATATAACCTTCGTGGCTATCGGGCGCTAAGCATTCCTAAACCTAACACAAATTTTAAGAAGAGAGGTCTAAGTTACCGGGGTGCTGTGTCTTGGAATGCTCTAGATGACCATCTAAAAGCTGCCCGTAATGTTAAACATTTTAAATACTGCTTTAAACATGTTGATAGTATTATATGAATGATTTATTTATGTGTCATAGAAATTTAATCTTGACTTCTTGCTCCAGTACAATATGATGTTCCTTAATGTGTATTAGTTTTGTGCAATTTGTAAAATCGCCTTAATTCTGGATTTGATGTAGACTTCTGTCAATGTGCTTTAATTTTCCTATATTGCTGGTGCTTTTCTTTTTAATTAATAGTGTTGCACATTATAATATAGCTTATAACCTATTTTAAATTTTAAAAACCGTGTCACTGTGTTATAGAAAATTGTTAGGGAAAAGAGCTGTGGATGCATGCTTGTGGATTTAGGATGAAGGTGCGCTATGGGAGTAAGATGTGGGTGTGTGGAGTGTGTGGTTATGTGGGTGTGTGCATGGTATTTATGGGTGTGCTGGAGTTGGGGTGTACTTGGGGTGTGTATAGGCGTTTGTAGTGCGAGTGTGAACTTGGTGAATGTGTAAGTGGTAGTCAGATATATATGCTGCAATATAAGGTGTAGAACTTTTATTTTATTATGGTGATTATATTTATCTTCTTGAATGTTTTCTTAGATTTTGATGTCATACTGAAATGAGTTTTACTGGGTTTTAAATTAAAAAAAAAAAAAATTATATGTTCTTATGCTTTCATAATTTTGTAATATACTGACTATTGTTTTAATAATGTTTTAATAATTGTACGTACTAATTTATAATTCTGTTACTTTAATATGTATATGCCACGGACATGTGGAAGAACAATGACTTTTATATTGAACATGTTTTACCGTGTATAAATAAAGATATTATCATTATATATATTATAACTACCAAATCGCAACAGTTTAAAATAGTTGCTAACCTTAAAGGGACAATATTTCTTATTTTTATGTTTATTTACACAGGTTCGACAGTGTGATTAGTGAACTTATCATACGCGGAGGTGTTTTAATTTTGTCCTAAAGCCAGTAGCCATTACCATGAAGATTTCCTTTGGCCTACTTAAAGATCTCGTCACCCTTGGCTTATACCTCTTCGATGTTGTTTCAGACATTGTTGTAGGTGTGGTGTATATTGTTGAAGGAGACACCTGGTGGGGAGGTCTCACCTTGGCTTTTGCTGCAGTGACACTGGTAGTTACAAACGTCATTGGCGCCGCCTTGGCCTGGGGTGATGAAATTAAATCATCCTGGCAAATAGTATTTTGGGCATTTGCCATACTACAACTTGGAATGCTTTTTCTGTAAGTACATCCCCGTGGTTGCATTTTGCTATGACCTGTTCGTTCACAAAATATTCTAAAAATCGATATATCAAGCAAATCTGATATCAAGCAACAACGATTAGGCCTAATAAAGTAATCTAAGCAACTGTCTGGGGGAGGGAATGGCAAAACATGACGACAAATTGTCAGATTGGTGTTACTCTACAGAGTGTACAAAAATCTAGTTGTGTATGTTTTTTACATTATTATGAAACATTTAACACATTTATTTTAATTACTAAGAATATAAACCTGTATTTCTTTACCTTAAAGACTCGGTCACCCACCTTTGCATAGTATTTTTGTTGGGCCTGGGAGCACATCAGACACACCAAATTGCATTCTGAATACGAGGAATGTCCTTCTGATATCAAATAATTTAAATTTCTTTTTAATGGAAAATTATTAAAGTTATGGCTACTTTAATATTTGAAATTTTTGGGTTAAAATTAGAAAAAAAATACCCCCCCCCCAAAAAAAAAAACACACACCACATTTTCAACCAAAATATCTCAGTCCACGTCACTTTTCAGAATTCCAATCGCCAGCCGGTTAAGCAGAGGAGACTCTAACGGTGCAGTCGAGCACCTTTGTCCAAAACTGTTGCAAGGGACCTCAAGTAGCCACAAAGTACGTGGCCTCTCTACTATATGCATTTGTAAAGTGAATAGAAATGTTTACACACCGTCATGACCGTGAAGGTTTTCCATTATTTTCGTTATTATATCCGTGCATATATATTATCTGTATGTTGACCCATATGGGGCTCAAACACGTATGCCACAAATCGAAACGACCTGATTGCAAGTTGTGAGTTAAATTGGCCCCCGATGGGCCCAGCAGTTTGGATATTCGAAGCAAAAACATGTATCATAATGGCCCACCACGGAGGATAAAACTTTGCACGAGAGTATATGTATTATTTCCCCACTTGAACCCATATCTCCTAGACGCATATCGCATATGCTCAGTTTATCCCTTACATACACTGTGTCTTGAATAGCTATTGTAGCCTACCAACCCTGTGGTCAAGAGGCTAGGAAATAATTCCTAGAAAATAATTCCTAATATCTCATACCTGGTTTGTATCATGTATGCCTTTATCTAATCCTGCCCCACATGACAAGGACTATTTAGTCCATATAATCTTGCATTGAGACAGTGGCAGTTAAGTATATTTTAGCCTTTATTCTAAATGCGTCTGCCATTGGTACCAGCCACCACATGATGATTAATAGATTTTACTGATTGGTATGTAAAGGTGGCTTTACACGATGAAATTTCCATTGCAAGGCCCATTACTTAGTGGGTGAGATTATGTGCTCACTGACCATGAAGCTGTGCAATTGATCGAAATACACGAAGCAATATGTGGCCATGCAATTCCATGAGCGTGGTCATAGATTTGGGGATATACTCAAAACATATTTAGTGGTTAAATTTTCATAATCATATCAAAATGGCACCTGTGCTGTCCAGACAGCAAAATATCGCCGTCCTGTGTATATCTATACAACTTATCCTGAAGAAGAGGCGGAGAAGGAATTTCCGTGCCATAGGTGTTGCTTTGGAATTGGCCATGATGTTTTATTTGACAGCAACAGCATAGGCCTACAATGTAGCCTACAATGTTGGTGAATCAAGTTGGTCCCTACATTTCCCAAATGAATGCAGCGACCAGCTGGTGTTCATTCAGCTGATTGGCTGAAGGAGGTTAGATTGCATGCAACAGGCCTTGAAAGTAGAGCAGGTCTCTACCTTTTTGCCTGTTGCTTGGGAATTAATTGCCTGATGCACGGGGGATTAATTCCTTGCAAATCCAAAATACACGGTGCAATCTTTTTCCAAGGTCTGTGCAACAGGCAATTGCATGGAAAATTGCATCATGTAAACCGGCCTTAAGGTCAGTACAATTGTTTACCAAGTCATAAGGATAAGCATATCAATGCATATATACAAAAAACACTCGATAATTTCAGTCAACCGATTTACTGAGAACCCGGGCTGCCAATTGAAACTTAGTCTCTATTCCTAAACATGATAATTATGTTAAGAAACCAGTAACCTCCATGCTTCATAGAAATTAAATATATCTCTACCCAGTAATGCTTGCTTATAATTATTTTCTGTCAATAATTAGAGCTCTGATAATGACAAGTTCAGGTATTTGTCTCATTTGTCTGGTTTGTGAACGTATTGAAAATAAGTGTCCATGTATGAAAAACTATGAGTAAACATCTTATCAAGGCCTTATCTGCATGGTAAAAATTAATATGTGATTGGACACTACGAATGAGCCGTAAACTCGGCAAATTGTATTCTGAGTTAGAGTGTAAATTACACTGTAAAATGCGCGTGTAGGACGTATTCATAGGTATCTCAATGCGGTGCGACAAGTATCTTATCAAACACTGTTTAAACCAATCAATAATCCTATTGCTGAAAAGGATAATAAGCTTCTATCTATTTCTATAGAAATAGATCTTGTCTTTGTTTGCTTTGGCTAAATCCTGTTAAAGTGGTGGATAACAAAGCATTGTATTTTGTCTAGGTATGTATAACCAACAATTAACAATGAGAGGACATTCCTGAACCTCGTTGACTTGGGGATGATTTGAAATGACCGCCAATTATGACTGTTTGATATTTATTATTATATCATGATTACAGTGACTTTAGCCATGTGATAGGTTTTTACTATCACATGGCATGAAAAGAAACCATGTCATATCATGATATAAAACAAATATTACATGCCAATATTCGTGTAATAGTAAAAATATATCATTCGGTAACATTTGACCTCATGATATATTTTGTACTATCACACTTATAGGCATGTAATATTTGTATACCAGAAAGGTGGAAAAAGATACACACGTAGAACCGAAGAAAGGGTACAATTTTGTTAAAGGAACAAAGTTCAACAAACCATAACCCCGCTTCTGGATATCGTTTGAAGTCAAATGATATACCATTTTAAAGCTTATGATTTATATTTTCTAAACACGAAATGAGTTTACGGCTGATTCGAGGTGTCCAATCACATATGATATAGTGATATTTGATTAGAAAGCTTATTTTGTGTGAAAGCTAGTACAAACCACAGGTTCCTTTTGCATACTGCATGTTTCTAGAATATCTTGATGGCAAGTAAAGCATCATTTAATGCATTATAGGTGCGATATAAGCTTAGAATTGTCAATATTAAAGTTCAGCAAAAGCTAAAACATGCTTCCTGTAGGTGGTTTAAAAACCTAAATGCAAAATGAGATTTTTTAATAAAAAAATATTTCCCAGAGTTAGAATGAAGATATTATTATGCCCCCTCAAATCACTTATTTATTGTCAAGTTAGTGCACAGTTACAGTAGGTTAGATATGCAAGTTGGAACAAATTACTATACACCTGATCCGAGAACTACGGTCTTTTTAAAGACTATTCTTGTTTCTCACTAATAGTCGGGTCAATTAAAATTGCAACTCTCTCTGATATAAATGCGATGTATTCTGCCTTATTCGTTCATAATTTGTGCAAAAAACGTATTATATCTTTTTTCAATGATAGATATTCTTGCAGTCAGAAGAATTCAATATCGGCACTTCCTCACAACTTTACAAGTTACAATGTGAATTTGTGACACATTTATTTCTTAGCTTTTGCCGAAGTCGCTGACGACTGCGACTACAGAATCCATAACTTGAGTCTGAATCTATAGTTTGTAAATAAATGATTTAAATAAACTTAAAAACTTCTATATAAATGTAAATAATTCGTCGTTCTTACATGTTATGAACCGTTATAAGACCTGACCATAAGAAAAAAAGTTTTACCTTTAACACACTAATATTGCATATTCCTAGTTAAGAATGTTCGACTGATAGGCTTGGTCCAATTTAGCCTTTTTTCACTAGATTTTCACAGCTTTGTGTTTAAATTGATTAAACTGGTAAAAAATCCACTGATTTCTTAAAGGGTATTGATGATGATCTATTCTATTTTTGAATACTTATTATATAGGGTACGTAAATAACCTGACATTTTTCTTGCGACTTTGGCAAACTTTAAAAAAATATAAAACCTTGTTTTCGAAATATCATGAATGTAGGTGCTTGGAAGTTAAAAGTACATGTACTATCCTTTAATTTATCGATGAATGTGTTTGTTATGTATCTTTATTAAAGTAACTGGATGATCATTAATTGTTGCTAACCAGATTAATATACAAACTGCGTGAAAAGGTAAAGGAGAATAGTACCGACGATGGCATCAAGATTGATATCCTTTCGACACGTCTACTTGAAGCCTTCCTGGAATCTGCTCCACAGGTTGTTCTTCAGATGTATATCATGACACAAATGCCAAGTGTCAAATGGTTAACAGGTGAGTTTATGCATGATGAGTTGTGACATGTCCATAGTGATATGCTATTATCAGGCGGCGAATGGCATGCTAGCGCCGGCAACTTGTGAAACCGCCCGGCCGTATGGCATTTTACAGGGTGAGTCAAAAAAGTGCAATAGAGAAAAGAATCGATATTTTTGTAAGAACCAAGTTGAACTTTCCCATTATTGAAAGTTTCTATAAATACCACACTCAATAGTCACCTTATGTGAAAAAAATGAAGTGACTCGCTTCTACCGTTTAATTTTTATGAGTCCTTTTGCTGCGATACCCAATTTCATTATTTGTCCACGAAGTACCATGTATTTGAATGGGAGCACATAATGCACGATAAATGCACCAGCTCTGAAACTGACTTTAACTTAAATAAGGTTGATTTTTGTGTTATTTTTATTTCTTTTTTTCTGTTCAAACAAACTTTCTAACATTACTTAAGTCCTTCATACCTCACTCGACTCCAACTCCAGTTTTTTAATCACAATATGTCCAATTCACTCCACTTCAATTTGCGCGCATTTCATTTCGACATTTGAAAACCCGCCTACAAATTTATATGGTTTTGATAGAGAATAAACATCTTTAAAATAAAGGGAAAATGAAAATAACAACAAATAATGTTTCTTCTCCTTAAACAAGACCAAGGGCAATAACACTTTGGGTGCTCCATTTTATTTCAATGCCAATGAGGTTAAGAAAATGGCAGTGGTTCCAAATCTACCTTACACAGAGTGGGCTGACATTCAAATTTTAGATGTCTCTTGGACAAGCATTAAAATTGGGTATCACTATAAAATGTGTCATAAAAATCAAACGGTAAATGCTAATTCCTTGATTTTTTCACACAAGATCACTAATGGATATGTTAATTATAAAATGTTTTAAAACCTAAAAGATTCAACTCGGTTCTTAAATAAAAATGGATCCTTTTCTCTATTGCACTTTTTTTGACTCACCCTGTACATATACTCGGTTAGTTTTGTGGGGTTCATTATCGAACCCCAACGGTTTTAGCATGTATTTATATTATTTATTAACATAGGCCTATTTGTTTGTGATATTTCAAGCGTTTTAAAATTTCAAAATAATCCCATTCAATTACACGGTTGACGATGAAAATTTACTGAATTTAGAGAATGCAATGCGACCACCACCTGGCTATTATGTTACTCAACAGAATAAATATCCGAGAAATGCGAATTTACCGGTAGCGGCTGAAATATGCAGGATGCTTAAATATGGAAATTTCTTATTAAACCTCACATTCCAACTATTTGGGAACTTATTTTTAAAAACCCGGGATCATCCAAGTAGCTCACTGCAGTCTGAAAGACAAGTATACGCAATGGGCTGAAAATAATTTTTAAGTTATTTATAAAAGAGAACGTCCGTTATCTGTGATGAAAAGCAAGCAAACAAATAAAATAGTTCCGGTTGACATGTTAATTGCTGGAATTTCATGAACACGGTGATAAATTTGATACCTGAGTTGTTAGAATGAAAAAGAATCCAAATTGAACCTATTTAAAGGTGTTATTTTATAAGTAAATGTGAATAATTTAATACACGTTGTACAATTATGTGTCACTTAATGATTGTATTGAATTTTACTTATTCGTCAAGGAAATTTCTTAAGCTACTACAAGCGAAAATGGCCAATTGTGTAAGGTAGTCCTAAAAAAGCTTGGGCCACTTTCGTATCTTCGTGTAGCATAAGTGACTGAATTGTGTTGATTCATTAACTATCTGGTCGGTGCTCTTAAGGAAGTACTACACACATTGCATTTTTTTTGCATTTTGTGAAGAAATGAGAAAAAAAATTGGACAAAGTAGTATGCAAAATGAAGGGGCAAATCTTCTCGTTCTATTGGTGGCATTGGTATTAATGTAGCTTACATGCTTTTACAGGTAGAAGCCAAAAGGTGTTACATCACCGATGTTTTACATTCACTTCATTTTGGAAAGCTTACTATCAACGGATTTCGTGAAAATTTTGGATACGTGTTGCTAACGCATTAGAGAAATAATGTTGATATGTAAAATGGGAATAAATCGTTCTTGATGACTTCATGAACTTGGTGATTTTCAGTGCTCCACACCTATCAACAAACGAACTGGTTAAAATGCTTGTATTTTCAATGTTGAGCTATATTTTGTATTTTTAACTAGCGACATTATTTCACTGAAACCTAATTAAGCCATTGGTAAAAAGTCTCCACAACCAAACTACAGTTATGTTGAAAAATAAACCCATTTCTCTTCATCTATACCATCAGATTAGGTAGTTTTTCATAAGGTTCAGTTTTGTGATTTTGGTACCAATTTTACCTAAATTTGTCCAATCCATTTCAACTAGACAATCTAAATTGTACTCACCATCTACATCCATTCCCAAGAAATGTTATTCTGTCCATCATAGCATTATATATCCAGTAAAGACAAACTAAACCAAATATCAAAATTGATGCCTCATTATAACTATGTTGATATATCACATGTTGTTCAAAATGGATGCCTAAATTTGACCTCAACCATGTGACCTATAACCTGACCTATGATGACCTATAGCTTTATAGAAATCTCTTTTCCAAACAAGATATTTTAGCAGGCCTGATTGAGCACAGTCTGAAGATGGTATAACAAAAGATACAATTTATTCTATTCAAGTACTACTTGAATAGAATAAATTATGTTTTGTTATGAGGCACACATACTGAGTTACTATAATCCCATAGTAACAGGTAAACAAAAAAGTATAGAGGGCAAACATTTTATACTAAAATGGTTTAAAAGCACTTTGTAGGTAGAGATATTTAATAAGTTCAGGACATGAGGTGATGAACATATTTATGTACTTCATAAATTTGCAAGAAAAAGAAGAAGAGGGGTACGGGGTACTAATGAAAATCAGGGTATTACACCCCTTAAGATGGTTAATTTTAAACAATGGAGCATTTGAAGTGGTATTTTAATTTATGATGTTCAATCATTCATTCATATTCATGTTGAAATATCATATTATTTGTTTACTAATGTGAATTAATTAAGGCGTGGGGTATGAGCGAACTTGAAGTACAGGTATCTGGAGAAGGGAAACAACGAGTTACCCCAAATCACAGCGGCAGGTAGTGACTGGGCCGCCGAGTGCTAATATATATTTATTTTTGAAGGTTCGTGTTTGTTTAAAGTTTTGGGGCGTTTTTCCAAAATTTGATATTTTTGGTGATATTTCAAAAAAGCGACATGCCAAAGACAAATCTTTTTGCACATACTTTGTTATTGCTAATACAACTCATTTCTGCATACCTATGTTACAATTCGTTTTGATGATTTAGTAATATTATAAATTTTGTGACTGCATTTTGGCGTTTTCGATGCGATTTTAGGCTTACCGTGATTTAACGTTGATATCTGGTCTTGCTCCTTTTATAATTTTACTTTGATCGTCGGCTTTTGTAAATAACAGAATGTAGCTTGGCTCTGAATAAGTATCGTAGTCCTCTCGGTGGGTTTTTTCATGATATAATTAGTTTGTATTTGCATGTAACAACCCAAAATGTACCTCTGAATTCAGGGTTCAAGGCTGTTTTCGTAATAGCCCTGGACTCAAACAAGTGCACGAGTGGCGACTATGGTTTTATACTTCCCGCATTGATGATTGCGTCAACGCCTAATAATATACTTCTTTGTATATGTTGACTGTAGCTGGTATACAAAGAATTGGTTACATGTCAATGACCAATATTGGTTAGTATGACTTCAGGGATAGACCCTACCCTTTGTGCGCCTTTCTATCATGCAGTATCTTTGCCCGCAGACATGTGCCCATGTCATGTGCCAATATTGCGTAACATTAAAGGTTAATATATTTCTTTGACATTGATTAGGCTGTGTAATTCTGTGGCCTAGCGGTCTAAGGCGTTGTGATGTCTTAGTTGCTATCTAGCGTCGCTTTTTCGAAGCCGTGCGTCTATCACATTTCTCATGCTGCTTTATTTTTCCAGCCTAGGGCCTAGAAAAACTAATTTATAATTTCTATTTGTATTGACTAATTTTTTTTATTTATTTATTTATTTATTTATTTATTTATTTATTTATTTATTTATTTATTTATTTATTTATTTATTTATTTACTTATTTATTTATTTTATTTTTATTTTTTATTTATTTATTTATTTATTTATTTATTTATTTATTTATTTATTTATTTATTTATTTATTTATTTATTTATTTAAAAAAATTAATTTCATAATTAATTAATTAATTTATTTATTTAATGACGTTTTGGGGCTCGAGAGAACGGACACATTTATTTATTTATTTATTTATTTATTTTTCGATTGATTATTTGATGATTGAGTGAGCAGGTTTATCGATTGCTACTTGAGTTGTGGGCCTTCTATTTGATTTTGAATGACATCGTACATTAGTATTGATATTTTCCGTTAAGCATTATCAAGAATTAATATCACAGGTTTTAGTGCATATAGGAAGTTGGCTTATAGTCCGGTGGCAGAGCAAGGTTAGATGATTTTGCCAGTTAAAGTAGTTTTCTTTGCTGATTATTACTCTTTCAGTGGTACAAAATAATGTTTTGGGGGATGTCAAATGGTAACCCTTGGGCAATTAGAAATATTCAAGATGGCCGCTATGGATAATAAAATTAAGCTCGGTTATTCACTAGCGGTACCATAATAAATGATAACTTAAAGTATTTTGTGTACATTATTTCCTTTTGGATGTTTTAAATATAAACTATATACATTTTTAAACATGACACTCTCGCAATTCAAAATGGCCGCTGTTAAACGTCATAAGCAAAAACCATTAGTTTCAAGGTAAAGTTCTTTTGCCAGATTTTGTTTCTTACAATAATTAATGTACACCCTAGAATTAAGCAGATCAAGTTTGACATTTTACTTCTTTACAATCGCATAAAAATTCCAAGATGGCCACCACCGAAATGAAAGGTAGAAATATAATACATTTTGGATGACTTTTTGCAGGGAGTGTATTGAGCGTCAGCTCGGGGTTAACAGCTTTCCATTTGGTGATATCTGAACTGATATCTGTATCGAAATTATCTGTCCAACTTGTACCAATCCTTCCTGAGCTGAGCGCCTTCAATTCCTTGACGACTAATATCAACAGCGCCCACAATAAATGTGACGCCATCTGGATTGGTTCTCTCAAAAACAACGATTTTAAAATTGGTAATGTTAATTGGAAGCTTTCTCCAGATAATACTATTAAAATCCTTGGTATTACCTTTAGCCCAAACGTTCCTCTTGAAAAACTCAATTGTAACTGGGATGAAAAAATGAAAAAAATCGAGAGTTCTATCCGTGCATGGCAAATGAGAGGATTATCAATGATTGGTAGAAACTTTTAAAATTAAAATTGTCAAGTCTCTTTTAGCATCACAGCTCACATATATTGCTTCCACGATTATTATTCCAGACAAAGTGGTGACAAAAATCAACAACATGTTTATAAAATTTGTTTGGAATAGAGCTGAAGCGGTAAAACGCAGAACAATCATTTCTGACTTTGATATGGGAGGAATAAAAATGTTTCATGTAACATCTTTTTTTGAATCATTGATGTTGTCTTGGATAAAGAAACTCGTCAATAATGAGGTTGCTGTGTGGAAAAATATTGCTTTATATCATGTGTCTAAGATTGGTCTTAATACAGACCTTTTTAAATGTAACTGCTCTGTTAAAACCATGGGCATTGATTGTGTCAATATCGATTGATAAGTTACCCAAGTTTTACTCATCTGTAATCAAATATTGGTTTAACACAAAACCTGTTGTTTACAAACAGGATATTGATATGCCTGATACTGAAATAATATGGAACAACAATGCTATTCAACTTAACAATAAATCACTTTTTATGCATGACTGGATCAGAGCAGGCTTCATAAGAGTTAACGATCTCTTTGACAATCAAGGGTCTATGTTTTCTGTTCAAGATATTCAGCGTCGTATCCCTCAAAATCCAAGAGTCTTCATTGATTACTTTGTTGTTCATAATGCTCTTCCTAAAGATTGGAAAACTCATCCTAAGCCTTGTGAAGAACGCTCTGACATCTTGTTTAATAAAATGCATCGCTATTAGATATATTGCGAATTTTGAGTTCATTATCAAACAAAAAGAGAAGATTGGGGTGGTTACCATATCTATATTTGCTAATACAAAGCTTGGCAATTACAATTACATAGTTGACAAACAGGTTGTCTTTGCTGTGTGAACCATGTTCACCAAACATGACATTTTTAACATTGAGAGAGATGTTATGTTGGATATTCAAAGATATCACTGTTTTGACTTTATCCCAAATGGGATTGATTTTTTTACAATAGTAAAAGAAATGATCAACATGATCAATAACATTACTGGTTTCACACATATTAGAATTTTCTTTGCCCATTTTATACAACATTGTTTTTGTGGGGTATATGTTGTGAAGAATCTTCCAATTAAGAGAAATCAGACGAGCTTCTTTAGTGCATTGGGGGACATTATTCCAAATAGAATTCCAGTTAAAATGATATCTGGGGAATTTGTTCGCCCAGAATTTGTAACACGTTGGGGTTGTATACATCGACCTGATTTGAATTTCTTTAAAATCTTTAGCGATGCATTTTTGAATAGGAATTTTATTAAACAAGATGTCAGAGCGTTCTTCACAAGGCTTAGGATGAGTTTTCCAATCTTTAGGAAGAGCATTATGAACAACAAAGTAATCAATGAAGACCCTTGGATTTTGAGGGATACGACGCTGAATATCTTGAACAGAAAACATAGACCCTTGATTGTCAAAGAGATCGTTAACTCTTATGAAGCCTGCTCTGATCCAGTCATGCATAAAAAGTGATTTACTGTTAAGTTGAATAGCATTGTTGTTCCATATTATTTCAGTACCAGGCATATCAATATCCTGTTTGTAAACAACCGGTTTTGTGTTAAACCAATATTTGATTACAGATGAGTAAAACTTGGGTAACTTATCAATGATATTGACACAATCAATGCCCATGGTTTTAATAGAGCAGTTATATTTAAAAAGGTCTGTATTAAGACCAATCTTAGACACATGATATAAAGCAATATTTTTCCACACAGCAACCTCATTATTGACGAGTTTCTTTATCCAAGACAACGTCAATGATTCAAAAAAAAAGATGTTACATGAAACATTTTTATTCCTCCCATATCAAAGTCAGAAATGATTGTTCTGCGTTTTACCGCTTCAGCTCTATTCCAAACAAATTTTATAAACATGTTGTTGATTTTTGTCACCACTTTGTCTGGAATAATAATCGTGGAAGCAATATATGTGAGCTGTGATGCTAAAAGAGACTTGACAATTAAGTTTCTACCAATCATTGATAATCCTCTCATTTGCCATGCACGGATAGAACTCTCGATTTTTTTCATTTTTTCATCCCAGTTACAATTGAGTTTTTCAAGAGGAATGTTTGGGCTAAAGGTAATACCAAGGATTTTAATAGTATTATCTGGAGAAAGCTTCCAATTAACATTACCAATTTTAAAATCGTTGTTTTTGAGAGAACCAATCCAGATGGCGTCACATTTATTGTAATTCAAACAGAGACCAGATAGAAGCGCAAACTTATCAAGAATGACTAGAGTATTTTGGAGTGCCTCAGCAGAATTGACAAAAATTGTTGTATCATCAGCAAAGGCTGAAATTTTGACTTCGTTGCGACCATATCCTTCTATAGGAAGTTTTATACCTTTAATAGATTTGGATTGGCGAATTTTACATGATAACAGTTCCACACTTAGAACAAAGAGCAATGATGCAATCAGGCATCCCTGTCTTACACCGCGTTCGACTTCAAAGAATTTAGAGATATGCCCATTGTTTATGATACAATTTGATGTGTTTTAAAATGACAGAAATCCATTTTATAAATGATTCATCGAAATTGAACTTTCTTAAAGCATACAAGATAAATTCACGTTCAATTGTGTCGAACGCTTTTTTATAATCAACACATAACATAATACCAGGAATGTCATTATCATCAACATAACGTAAAACATCTTCGATTAAACGAATGTTATTATGAATATTACGACCTTTTACAAATCCATTTTGATCATTGTTGACCAGTCCCTTAAGCACTTTTTGCAATCGAGCAGCAAGAGACTTTGTTACAATCTTGTAATTGATGTTAAGAAGTGTAATTGGACGCCAATTATCGAGCCTATCACGAGGCAATCCTTTGCCTTTGTGAAGAAGAGAGATAATTCCCTGGTTTTGGACAGGAGTTAAACCATCAGTATTGTATGATTCATTATATGCTTCAACAACCAATTGACCTACTTTTGGCCAGTATTTACTATAGAATTCAACCACACCACTCCACGCCATACATAAATTCTGCCAGTCACATTTCCCCAATATGAAAATTTTTAAAAGTAAAATTTTAATTTTAATTTTACTTCATTAAAGTTTGGCGGAGGCGAGGTTCGAACTCACGACGGCGGACTGCTTTGGACACACTATGAATCCAGCGCCTTAGACCACTCGTCCACTTGTCATGTTGGAATTCATTTGAAACTTATTTGAAGATATAATCGCAACTTCAACATAGGCCTACCACGTGACAAGCAAAGGCAGAAAACGTACCATATTTTGGAATTTTATTTCAAATAAAAACATTTATGTGTATTATTAGCGCTCAATTGTTGTTAACTGCGTGTTTTATACCAAAAAATCCAACGATAAGCATGATAACTGGGCGTCTATATGGACAATACATTATATCGATTTTGACACGTGCTTGTGTCTCAGTACATTTCCATGGTCAGTAGAGAAAAACCTACCATTTTCTTGTATACACGTTCGATGTTTTGATCAAGTATGTTAATATTCGACATTAGACCCACAATTTTTTCAGGAAATAAAAGATTAGATTACCATAAAAACGAAACAGTAATCTTTTGCCGGGTCTAATGTTATTTATACATAGATTTTTCAACGTTTTTTCTATCCTTATTCTTGCTCAATTAAAAAAAATATTTTGGCGTATATAAAATTGAAATAAATTCTCTGCCTCATAAACGACATCAAATATGCCACAATTGCGTATCACGAATCGTTATATATGATGTGCAGTTAATATTCATATTTTCTTTTATACAGAGGATGCTTCAGTTTTGACAGGAAAAATATTTTCTTGAAAACCCTCTCACTCGGTTATTTTAAAAAGGTAACCACGCTTCCCTAGAATGTGCAATAAATTAGCATTAAAATTTTTCTTATTCTAACAGCAAGCGTTTCTAGAATGTTTTATGGCGAAATGTGGTGTAGAATTCAACAGTGATACCATCATATCCCGGGCTTTTGTTCCGGGCCATCCCACGTATGGCATCACTACATTCGGATGTTGTTAACTCTCCATTACATAATACCTTTTCATCCTCTGTTAACTTTGGAATGTCAACACTATTGAAGAACTCATCCAAATCTGTCTCAGAGATGTTATTCTGACCTTTATACAAAGAAGAAAAGTACTTGATTTCTTCATCAAGGATTTTATCTTGAGCAGTTATATTGTTACCATTGTCATCGCTCAGGATAGTGATTGACTTGCGATTAATGTTACTTTTTCGAGGTTAAGAAAGTATTTAGATGATTTTTCACCTTCTTCGATCCATTTTGTCTTAGATCTAATTTGTAAACCTTTCATATAGTGCTCAGTACAAACCTCATACTCAAGTTTCAATTTGTTATAAACACATTTGAAGTTGTCGTCACTGGGATTTTTTACAGTGTTAACATAGGCTTCTTGAAGTTTACACTCAATTTCAGAAATTCTGTTTTTCTTATACCGGTTACACCTAGATGCAAATTCGATACTGAAAGAACGAATTTTATTTTTACATAAAGACCAGAGGTCAGCACAAGATAAAAATTCACCATAAGTATTTACACATTCATCAATCATAGTTAGTAAATTCTCAGAGTAATCATAATTTTTTAGTAACTCATTGTTGAATTTCCAGTAACTATTACCTCTTATGACATTATCAAAAGAAAGACACATATGAACTGCTAAATGATCAGTTCTTGCTACTGTTAATATATCAACAGATTTTGTTGCAACATCCATGGTAGATGGTATAAACCAATAATCAAGAGTACTGCATATATATGGCTTATTTTGTTTCCAAGTATATCTTACTTCATTAGGACCATGTTTAACACGCCATATATCAATAAACTCATTTTCAACAAGAAAATCATTAATAATATTAGCACACATAGGGCTTGGTGTATTACCACCAATTTTATCAACAGATGGATTCAACACAGTATTCAAATCACCACCAATAATAACATGCCCATCACTACTATTTTCTTGGATAGCACTGATCATTTTCTTAAGAAATGTCTTACGGTCATCGATACCATTAGGTGCATACACATTCCATAAATAATATATCTCATTGTTGATAGGAAGTTTTACACATAAAAGTCTTCCTTCATCATCACCGTATACTTTTTCACATTTAACATCAACATCGTTTTTTATACCAATTAAAACACCACGACTATGATTTGTGCCATGATTAGCAAAAAAGGTGCCACCCCACTCTCTTTCCCAGGTAGCAATATCTTTATCATTACAATAAACTTCTTGCATGAAAACAAAGTGAGATTTTTGACGTTTAAGCCAAGTGAAAATTGACTTTTTGAAATTACGCAAGCCACGAACATTAATTGTTATAAAATTATACAGGGTGTATCAAAATGATTGGTACCGACGACTTTTCATTTTTTGCCGAATTATTTTACTATTTTGTGTACCAGTTTGGGGTTAAATGTTTAAATATTTGTAATTATAATAGTTTTATCTTCTCTAAGAATTTTAGATCATAAAGATAGCGCATTCTTGTCAGAAGTTACGTGATTCTAAAGGAAAGTAAGCGTTTTTACACTTTTCATCGCAACGCTGGATCAGTAGCGCACCATTTTCAAAGCTCTATTTTGCTACAGATGCCTTTTGTGAATGATATGTTGAAAATCATGGAAATGCTCAATTTTTCCCTTACCTATTTCTTCATTCATAATATTATATAAATGTTCTAATCATTGGTTGAGAGTAATATTATTGACTTGACTAATTTATGTGGGGTAAAAGAAATTTGTGTATCAACGGCTTCCAGGGCGGTAATTTAAATTGTAGTATTGAGTTTACTAAGTAGATGGTGTGGCAGAATGGCTATAGACTGTAGACATTGTAGGTTAGGTTAGACCTGGTAAAAGTTATTGGAATGGCTCCACAGTATTCCACACTTCAGCATGCTTTCATAGTAAAGAATCACTGGTTGACACGAAGCTATGGAGGAGTGCAGAGAAGATTTAGAAGACAGTTTTCAAGAGCAAGGAGTATCCCATGCAAACTTGCTATAATTTGCAATGTTTCAAACTTTTATATGGGCAGTTACAGAATGGATCCATCCCCGGTGTTAAGTTCATTCAAGATAGAGCTTCACCTCACACTGCCAGAGTCGTAAGGCAGGGACTTCAGGAACTGACTTTCTAAAAGCATGTGTAAAGCAATTTTATGTTATGTAGACTAAGATATTGAAGAGCATGAATGCAATAAATAGTTCAAGCAGTGAACCTATTCATTTTGTGTTGTGTAAGTAAAACCATGTTTACGTCGATCTTCGTTTAAATGACAATAGCTCCCAGATGCATCAACCTATCATCTTCATATTATTAGATCGATAAGTTAACATATGATCCTTTCTATTTATTGTAAAAAACTATATTAATTAGCAGTTTTATATTTTTGATATATTTTTGAAAATGTCACATAGCCCGGTACCAATCATTTTGATACACCCTGTACATGTTTGACATTAAAATATATTAACACTATTAAAACATTGGTAAAACCAATTTTCAATAAAATACACTGTTTATCAACCTCAGTTTTTGAGTGATAATGGGTTCACTATTTTGTGACCACTGACTCTAGATTTTTGCCCATCAGAAATTGTCACTTGATCAGACATGTCAGAGTCAAAGTCTGGTTTTTCACTTTTGTCCGGAGTTCTTTCTTTGCGTTTTGTTGCATTTTTGCTGGGTGACGAGGATACAAAGCTAAGAGTCACTTGTTTTTTCTTTCCGCCGAGTGAAAGAGGAGTTAATTATTTGGTATGATACCATTTGTCACTAAAACACCATTTGAATGCCATTTCAGAGTTACGAATCGGCCATTTTGAATATCTCGGATTGCCCAAGGGTGGCAATTTTACACCTCCTAGAATCTTATTCTACACCACTCAAAGATCATTTATCAGCAAAAAAATAATCTTTAACTGCCCAGACAAGTATTTGGTATGATACCTTTTGTCAATAAAACACCATTTGAATGCTATTTTAGAGATACGTGGCGGCATTCTTGAATATCTCGGATTGCCCAAGGGTGACAATTTCACACCCCTTAGAATCTTATCCTACACCACTCAAAGATCATTTATCAGCAAAAAAATAATCTTTAACTGCCCAGACAAGTATTTGGTATGATACCTTTTGTCAATAAAACACCATTTGAATGCTATTTCAGAGATACGCGGCGGCCATCTTGAATATCTCGGATTGCCTTTCACACCCCTTAGAATCTTATTCTACACTACTCAAAGATCATTTATCAGCAAAAAACAAACTTTAACTGCCCAAAACATAGTTATTTGGTATGATACCTTTTGTCACTAAAACACCATTTGAATGTTATTTCAGAGTTACGTGGCGGCCATCTTGAATATCTCGGATTGCCCAAGGGTGACGATTTTACATCCCACGGAATCTTCAACTGGCAAAACCATCTAACCCCCAAAATATGGTGTTTTTGTATGGAAAGTGGTACTTCTCCATCTGTTTTTTTTAACAGTTTTCCGCCATAATTTTTCCATCTGTTTATGATATCTATCGACTCACTGAGTACTTTTTCTTCTATATCCTTGATGCATGCTTGCTGTGTTGGAGTGGACTAGGCTTTTTACTGATCTATTCTGTTCATACATTGCCTTGGATTTTCCGGTTGCATCAGTCTCTGATCTGTTACAATATTTTTCAAGCCATGTTTTCTTGTCTATTCGGATCCTCCTCTGGATCTCAGCACACAGTTCTTTGTATCGATGTTTCTGGTTTGCAGTGTTACTCTGTTTGCACAACCTGCTCTTTCCACAGCTAGATCAAGCACTTCTTGACCAATCCATGGCTTTTGAGCTCTTTTCAGGAACTCCTTTGGCTCATCCAATAATTGTTTGCTCAGCTGTCTGTGTTTTGCACGTTACCCACAACGGATCAGGTTTGGATTCAATTGATGTATTTCGGTTCATTGCTTCGTTTCTGAACTGTTGTTCAGTTTCATGCTCAAACTTGGCCTTCATGTTGGGGTCATTCAGCCTCTTAACATTCAGTTTGCCTGATATTATCTTTGGCAGGGCAGCGGAAAATAATTTCCTTTCTGGAAATATTTGGAATATTTTCTGCGAGCGCGGAGCCGGAGCGCGAATATATGAACGGGTGGGGCCAGGGGCGAAGTCTCAGCGGGGGTCATCGCCCAGGCAAGAGACAGCCGTTGTATATACGAATTACAATCAGGTAAAACATTTTGCAAAATATATATCAAATATCGGAAAATTCAAATATGAAAAAAAAAAAAATCTAAAAAACGTGACCTTATTTTTCTAATTTTTGGGTTGGAAAATATGTGTTTTCGGCATGTCACCAAGTCAACTTAATTTATGAAAACAGATAATTTGTTTAAAAAGAATAATGATCTAAGAACGTTATTTATTGTTTTTGTCTTGACCCTTGACTCTCGTCCCCTGTCAAACTTCACGAGTCTCATCAACAGACTGATATTTTTGACATGATCGCTTTGTTTCTTTTAGGGGGCTAAAACAGACAATAATTATTGACACTTCAAACCTTAGATTATTCTTTACTGTAGCAAATTCGATCAATGTAAGATATATTTTCATAAAATCTTATTAAAAATTATGCCACGAACTACTGTAAAAGTGGTCGTAGGGGAGACCGGGGATGGACGTTACAAAATTTACATTTTGCACCATATAATTCCAATAAAAGAACTCAAACACTCCATCTTGGGTCTGTGGTTAGCACATTATGTTTACTAAAACTTGGGGCATACAAAACATGAAAACATCAAACAACTAATTAACTAGTAATTAATTAATGAAGGTAATTTTGTAACAACTTACCCCGCATACCGGGTAAGTTGTTACCTCATGGGGGTAAGTTGTTACAATGTAGGCATTTAGAAGCATTTAGATCATTTTTATTCTATATTAAGTTCATTTATATTAGACTATGATGCTCTATGGTCAGCCGCTGCAACTCGCAAAAAAAATCACCATATTCCAACACACGTTGGACAGCAGCTTCCATTACATTAAGGGTAGAGATAATAGAATTTTTTACCAAAGTAACATATTCTTGTTTATACCATGATATTGTTGTATCTCAATACTATCACAACTTCAGCTGCGTAACTTACCTAAAACGTGGTTCTTTTAATTAAAAATACAATAAATAAAATCACTCTGCGCTTTTAGTACTGACCAGACTATAGTAATATTTTTTTTTCTGTGCACACGATACAATATTATGCAATACTAGCAGCTAATATTAATCATGCTTTAGTGGGCAAGTACCTCTAACTGGTATTGAAATTTGTCTTGTCCGGGGGGAGCTCAGTGGCGTTATTTTCTAGGGTCTATGGTGAAGGTGACTGATGCGTAGTAGGCCTATGTAGGGCTGTAAAAAACCTGTTCAGTGATTTCATCCGGAGAATGTAGAAATCCATGAATCAGCCAAATTTAGATTTTAGCACCTTGCCCAGCACCTTTGTTAGTTTCCATGTGCAAACATTAAGCCCTGTATCAAAGACAAAATAAGTTATTTTACATGAATCTGTAATTTCTCTACTCAGTAGAGAAATTAGCGACATGCATTTGAACGGGGCTTCAACTTTATCAATAGGGCCTACTGCTGCTTTCCTCGGTTCTTGCCAAAACGTTTAAAAATATCTAATGACAATTTTAATGATTTATCCTTCACTTTTGGGCATTTTATATACAATTTAAATTTGTTTTACCATTTTATACTTTCGCTGGGATCACTGAATAACCCTTAAATTAAGACCCCCCATTCGCTATCACCCAGAACACATGGTTTGCCATCCACCACCCCTCTCCCCCACCCCCACACACACTTTTTTCCCATTGGATCTATCGTCATCCTGATTCAGACGCTTTTATTGTTTCATTTACAACTTTTATTATATTTATCACTGATCATGCTGATGATGTTGCCGAATAGTCTTTTGAGATTAGCAGGCCTCATTCTCATATAATTGAAGTGCTCCCCCGAATAGGAAGATAATGGCATGCTTATGCTTAGTTTTGACATGTAAGAATACAAAATGATTTCCTGAGTTCTTAATGGGGAGTTATAAGCTCCATTGCAAAGTGAAAGCAGAGCGAGGTGTGTGGATGTGAGGGGCATGTGTTGTGTTTATGGCCCGGGGTTTATGGGGGAGGGGTGGGTGATAACAGCTGCCTGGTATCATTCAACATTTCTGATACTGTTACGGCTTGAAATTTGAAGGCAGTGGGACATAAGATGCTCTCAGGAACAACTTTTACCACCTGATGAACAATCTCAAATGCTCTACTTTGCACCAACATGACAGTATAGATTAGGCCCATGAAAGTCAATTCCGAGTTTATCGTCACTTTTTTTCCCAGGTTGGTGAGGTGACTTTTTCATTTTTCATTATTTCATTAGATTTCATTATTGACCTAAAATGCGTGTTGATTTAAAGCCAAACTCATACATGTGATTTATAAACATGTTTTTTATATGGGTAAGGACTAGAAAAGTTAGAATAAAGTTATGAATATATGTTTTATAAACGAAAATATATGTTTCCAATAATGCTAAAACTGGTGAAAACACTGATACTTTGGAAATAATGAATTATTTATTATGCATTTTTGAAAATTTGACGCGGATATTTTTGGTTTCCAAAAAGTGCCGCGGGCGGGGGACGATAAACTCGGAATCGACTTTCACACGCCTTATAGGAAATATATTCCATCAGTTAATGGTTTTATAGTTTATTATTTCGGTTTACCAAAAATGAAGAAATAATATCAGTAATAACTGTAAAAAATGGTTTATGTCCAGTTGCAGCCAAATAATGGGATAAATTAAAAAATAACGATATTCCTAAACCAACAAACCTATAACTCACGATAATAAACTCTCTTTATTTCCCATTCATTTATCTAATGTAAATAACAAAGAGACGCTTATTATACGCCAGACTGAGCACAGCTGTTGCAAAATTGATCAAGATCCAGGTGGTGGTCGCCGTGCATTCTCTAAATTCAGTAAATTTCCATCGTCAACCGTGTAATTGAATGGGATTATTTTGAAATTTTAAAACGCTTGAAATATCACAAACAAATAGGCCTATGTTAATAAATAATATAAATACATGCTAAAACCGTTGGGGTTCGATAGTGAACCCCACAAAACTAACCGAGTATATGGAAAATACCATTCATGCCATACGGCCGGGCGGTTTCACAAGTTGCCGGCTCTATCATCATGCCACTCGCCGCCTGTCAAGACCCAAAAACTTCTGAACACATTACCACAGACATTACAGTAGGATCAAGGACGTTGGTTCGAATCAATTGTTTAAAATCAATCAATATGGGAAAGAATCAGAATTCCAATACGCTCACTGCATTATGTCAGAATCGGAAAAGATAACATATTGACACGTTGTAACTAAACTCAACCCAGAAAGTATCGAAACGATTATATATGATCAGATATATCGAGAACTGAAATATATAGCAAAAAGTTATTTAATGTATATAAAGCGCAGCTTTCTCCTGCGCATTTTGATACCTCTTTTGTTGCTCTACGATATCATTTGGTCGAGTTATGTGTGCTTGAGTAGCTTCAAGTCGGATTTTGAAAGTTGCACTTAGCTCCTATTCAAGCCAAATGCGTTCGTCGTGTACACCCCCCCCCCACACACACACAAAATCAAGACAAAGGACACCGATGTGCTCTGTTTACTTAACCATGAACTTAACTTTATTTTACTCCTTCGACTTCGACTTCCAACTTCAATACTTGCTACCCTGACTTATCTCATGAACTCTTTCTGCTGACATCTCAATACTGGGTGTGCCCACCATCACTGTCTATCACTGCCTGGATTCGTCGTCTAGGGTCTTGAATAGGAGCTAAGTGCAACTTTCAAAATCCGACTTGAAGCCACTCAAGCGCCCATAACTCGACCAAATGATATCGTAAAGCAACAAAAGAGGTGTCAAAATGCGCGGGAGAAAGCTGCGCTTTATATACATTAAATAAGTTTTTGCTATATATTCCAGTTTCCGATATATCTGACCATCTATAATCGTTTCGATACTTTCTGGGTTGAGTTTAGGTGTTAACGTATGACTGGTGGAGTGCTCAGTTTTGCAATATATGCTCATAAGTTTGCCAATAGCAAAGATCAAGGATCTGGAATAAGTCATAGTTGAACCGGAATATATTTGCCAACTATGTTCTACGTTGGAGGTAAGTTCATAATGTTCTTCATAATCATAGCAAGAACAGAAAATACACTGGCAAAAATGCAACTTTTACTAAAACGCCATATTCCGCGATAGTCCATATTTACGTGACTTTGGCGAACACTTTTGGTTCTCGTTTAAATTCTACCGATAGCACAGTCGATCTAATGTTATCTGCGGTTAGAGGACAGTTTAGAGAACTCTTTTGGCTGGTTGTTTGGTAAAAAAAACCCATAATTTTTAAAATATCGGGATTCAAGCAGGCGACCCGCATGCTGTGCAAAAGACGTTGCAAATTGTCAATGAAAGAGCTTATAAATTAAAATCACGGACATTAAGCTCCACAATAGGCATCTACATTCCAAGCGGAAACGCTTTTCAGAAACATACCCATCTTTTTCAGCAATCGCTGAAACCTAAATATGCAATTCCAGGCGATTTGTAAAAAATAGCGTCAGCATATTTGACTATGAACTTGGGACACCGAAACAAATGCTTGCATTGGTGCCAGACCTATTATAATGATACGATAATTAGGCCCTCAATAATGGCTTTCATTTTAACCGTTATTTATTAAACTGAGATTTTTACTTTTTGAGAAATTAATGAATTTATCGAAAAACTTTCCGGAGATCGTCACCTTAGTTGCTCCACCCCTTAAGAGGTGTTTTCCCCTCTCTGTCTTCCTTTTCCAGATTCTTGGCATCATTAACAGTAGAGCATTACAGCTCTAGGTAAAGCAAAATACACAGTAAACACATGAAATATTTAAACCTGAAAATTGAAACAAAATTTAGTTCAACACATGTAAAATGTAATTCGGGTAGGTTGTTACATGGGGTAGGTTGTTACAGTGTTACAACTATCCCCATAGGGAGTTTTGCACACATAAGCCATTATAACACAACCCTGAGGCAGAATTACAGGTCATGACTCGGGGATATATATATTAGTGACCTACACATACAATATTATTTTATTTATTTATTTATTTATTTATTTATTTATTTATTAAGTCATATTTTACCAGGGCATGCAGGGTAGCCCAGTCAGTGCATAGCACATGATATACATAGGGGCCCTGGAGAACATTATACACAATATAAAACTAGATTGTTAAAATTACATAATTATATATACAAAGTTCAATTAAATATATAAAAACTACATAACAATTTAAAACACAACAATAATATTATTATATACAATTATTGTTATATGAGTATTGATAAAACTAAAATGACAAAAGAATAATAAAATATTATCATAGCACACACGAAGGAAATACAATTCACATAAAACATAAAATACAATAATAATAAGAGACATATAATCTGAATTGCCATTATTAACTGAGATGTTCAAAGATTGTTGATTTAAATGAATATAAGTTATTTATTGCACGAATATGATGTGGTAATTTGTTCCATTCTATTGCACCTTGGTATTGAAATGAGCGCAAGTGACTTTCATTGATGGCAAGAAGTTTATCGGCACTTGACCTAGTATTCACATTATGCGTGTTATTTACAAACTTAAATTTACAGCTTAGATAAGAAGGAACAAGATCATTTAAACATTTAAACACAATAATGCACTTGTGAATTAACCATCGATTTTTAATGTTAATCCACCCAAGTTTATGACGAAGCTCTGTAGCACTATGCCAGGGGGGATAACCTGTTATTGCCCTGGCAGCCCTATTCTGAAGTTTTTCTAGTCGATCAAGATTTAGGCCACTGCAGCTACTAAAAGCAACATCACAATAATCAAAAACTGGTAAAATCATGGATTTGTACAAAATATTCAAAGTATTGATGTTGAGGCAAGACCGGAGTCTGCGGACAATTCCAATTCTTTTACTAATCTTATTACATAACTTTTCAGTGTTACAGTTCCAATTCATATGTTCATCAATAATTACACCCAGATATTTGCAATGGGAAACTCTGCATAATTCTTCATTATTAACAATTGCACGAACATATTTGAAATTTACCAGTCTCTGGGGTGTGCCAATAAGCATAAGATTGGTCTTTTTTTACATTTAAAGCCATATTATAACATTTTCAAACAAAATAGATTAGCATTTCTTTGCCATAAAATGTTAGCTTTTACTCTCATATATATCCCCTTTTATTTTTGAGCCGAACAACTACGGCAAAGCAAAGAAAATTTGAATTTACTACCAGCGCACATGTCGCCATTACGTACCACTCCTTCGGTCATGTTGTGGTACGACCCTTTGATGTGCATATCACCGTCCCGCACGCCGTGTACGTACTGTGTGTTATGAACATCGTGTATGCGTTCGACTAATAATTCCGTCGTAATAATAAAGCGCCGAATCCGGCGTTTTATTCAAAATCTCGGATTTTGACAAAACTACAGCACCTAGAGTCTTGATTTTTGCAGGGTATATTGGTTTAATAAAGTACAATTTAATCGTGTAAAAAAAGGAATTTTAAAAATTCAGTGAGGGCGTCTTCCTCAGCAAATGTTATAATATGGCTTTAATGCGAGTTTGCTTTGACACAACCATTTACCAACATTGTCTAGCTGAACATTTAAAACAGACTGCAGATTTTCAGAATCATTAGAGGCATAAAACAGAGCTGTATCATCGGCATATAAAACAACTTTACATTTATCATCAATTACACTTGTCATATCATTAATATATAAAATGAATAAAATTGAGCAGTATTGAGCCCTGTGGCACGCCGGTCTCAATTTTCAAAGAATCAGATAAAACACTATTAATAACAACGGACTGATACCGGGAAGTTAAGTAATTTGTGAACCATTTATGCTCAGTACCTTTAATTCCTAAATTGCACAATTTGGATAAAAGAATTTCATGATTGACAGTGTCGAACGCTTTTTTTAAGTCTAAAAATATTTACCATAACAAGCTAGCATTTTTTTAAGTCTAAAAATATTTACCATAACAACCCAGCAAACACAAAAACGTTTTAAAAACATTTTAAATAAGTTATATTTTGGCTTTAGGTTTAGGTAAAAACGTTTTAATAACATTAAAATGTCGAGTTATATAAAGGTCATGATAACGTTTTAAAACGTTTTGTATGAAAACACACTACAACAATATTTTTAAATGTTTTCAAAAAATGTTATTGTAAACTATTTTTGCAAACATTTTTGCCAAATATTGTGTCAATACTTAAATAACATTATGTTAAAATATTTGAACCCAGCAAACACAGAAATGTTCTTAAAATGTTTTTTTCAAAACCTTTTAATAACATTTAAATATCGGGTTATATAAAGGTCATGAAAACGTTTTTAAAACGTTATTGAAAATATTTTGGGCAAACATTTTCGCAAAATATTTTTCAACCCAAAAATAACATTCTGTTTAGAATGTTTTGTATCAAGTTTTCAAGAATGTTTTTGGAATGTTATTAAAACGTTTTTATACCCTTTATATAACCCGACATTTAAACGTTTTCTGTAAAACATTTTTGTTTGCTGAGCAGTAGATTATCAAAAAATGTTTTTTAAGGTTATAAAAACGTTTTATACTCTTAATATACCCTTTATATAACCCGACATTTAAACGTTTTCTGACAAGCTTTTATAACCTTTTGCGAATGACGTCGAAAACGTTTTGTGTTTGCTGGGAAGCTAGCATTATGCACCTCCAGTCGTTAGAGCTATTACAATATTACAATTTTGTCTAAAAATTACTTGGAAAGGACAAAAAAAATGTTTTGACTTAACTTTTTAGTAGAATAATGGAGAAAGCTCGCGATTGGCAGTATACCTTAGTGATGTGATGTGGCAACATATGGATATCAGTTAGCCTGCACTCTCTTATTCTAGCTTGGCACACTTCAGGCGCGTATTTATTTTGGGGGGCTTTGGGGGCGCCAGCCCCCCGGGGTAAAAAAGAAAAAAGAAAAGAAATGAAAAGAGAAAAGGAAAAAAGAAGGAAAGAGAAAAAAAGAGAAAAAGAAAAAGAAGGAAAGAAAAAAAAACAGAAAGAAGAAAGAAAATGACACTTATCACCTATAAGGGCGGCACATTGTAGTAGGGTGGCGTGTAATCAGGCAATAATAGGGAGAGAGAGCACTATTATGCCTACAGGGTGGCACATACAAGGAGGGCGGCTTATGGGGCGACACACATACAAGGAGAGCGGTGGCTTGTGAAAAAAACGCGTGTCAGTCACCCATACAGGGCGGCACATGGTCAACTTGTAAATGAGGGGGTGGAAATGCCCACAGGGTGACCTCACAAGGAGGGCGGCTTGCGACGGGCGGCACAATGGCACATGCAAGGAAGGCGGTTTGTAACCAGGACAAAAGTAGAGGGAGGGCGGCACATCGTGACTTGTAACCAGGGGAAAAGAGGGGGTGAAAAGGTAGATCACACTTTTTGACTATATGGGCCTGCACTACATGGAGGGTGGTTTGTGGGGCAGCACACAGAAGTATGGGGGATTTGTTTTTTTTTGGGGGGGGGGGGGCACATATACAAGGAAGGCGGCTTGTAACACGGAAAAAAGTAAACTGGAGAGAAAAACGCTTATCAGCTACCTATTTGTAGGGCCGCTCATGTTGGCTTGTAACCAAGAGAAAGGGGTGGGGGGGGGCGGCGGAAACGTACAACAGGCGTTATAAATATAGGTGAAGGAGGGCGGCTTGTGAAGTGACACATACATGGAGAGCGACTTGTAACCAGGACAAAAGAACAGGGAGGGAGGAGAGAAAAACGCTTGTCAGTCACATATAAATGGCGGCACGTCGTGATTCTTAACCAGGAGTGGAAAACGGTATATCACGCTGTTTAACTATGGGCCTGCACTGTGACACATAGAAGGAGGGTGGCTTATGGGCGGCACTACATAAAAGTAAGGTGGGTTATGGGGCGGCACATACAAGGAACATGGCTTATAACCAGGAATAAAGCAGATGAAGGCGAGAAAACCGCATATATGGTGGCTTTCAACAGTGGTGTAACGACGAGGGCAGAGGGGGGGTCACGTTCCTGGGCGCCACCCTTAGGGTGATTAAAGTCAAATTGCACGCATTTGAACACAAATTCATTTGAAAGATCAATTGGCGATATTCAACTTCATTATAACCAAAATTAATGAGTGATATGTCCTATTTGCGCAAATTTTTGCGTGCTCCGCGGGCACTTGTTCCAAGGATTGGGGAGGGCTCCATTATGTATCCTTAGCCCTGGGCGCCAAAACCCCTAGCTACGCCACTGGCTTTCAATTAGCACTGAGAGAAGAGGGGAGAATGAGAGGAAAATCAACGCCATGCATGACCATTCCTTAACTAAGGGAGACAACGGGGAACTTGCCGCCCTGTGTTGGATTCAGCGCCTCTTTAATGGATTTTGAGCCCGCGTCCAAGCAGTGAAAATCTAAATTTCAACAAAACTAATCATTCTGAAAGATTGTTTTACGGTCGGCAAAATTCAGAGGGTCAGAAAAAAACGAATAAACGCATGATCAGATACAGTGCCCCCTCGATGGATTTTGAGCCCCTTCCAAGCAGTAAAAATCTAAATTTAATTATTTTGCTTTGATCATTAAAACTAAGGGAGTAAAAAGGAATGTGCAGCCCGTGTTGGAATCAGCACCCTCGGTGGATTTTGAGCCCTTCCATGATCCAAGCGGCAAAAATGTTTCCGCGCCTCTTGCGAATTTAAAAACTAATCCTTATGAAAGACAGTTTTTCAAAGCCAAAATTTTCAGAGGGTAACAAAAAACATATAGCCCCGTGCCATTAGCGTTGCATGGAAGTCAATTATATTTGGTCATATAAACCTAAAAAGGTTTTTCTGACGCTTCGAGCGCATTTGTACCATAAACTAATTTTGTCACTGAAAGGCTCTGGATCCACTGTACTTCAAGAAATTTTCTAACCCCACCCATGTTAAAAAGAAATATACGCCACTGTCCATAGGGCAGGGTGGCAAGTCAGTACCCTCCCTGTTTAGTCAAGAGAAATGTTGTGACAATTTACGATTTGCATCTTCCTTTTGGTCTATTTTAGACCCAAATTTAAGCCCATTTTGGAACATTTAGTATTAAAATGCCAGATTGGAGCGCGCTTAGCGCGAGTATTTATCTTTTTTTTCATCTCAAACTTGAACACAATCACGAATCTCAAAAAGGAGAATCATAATTCCATCCTTTCTATTATGTAAATTATTAATATGAGTGCTATAGGCAGCTCCTCTGATGCCTGGAATAAGCATAAAACTCATGAGCTGGATCAAAACACCGGGACTAAATTAACCAAATATTGTAAAACGCCTATACGTCTTCCTTTGGCACAATTATCCTCAATTGTGTTCATTTTAGCATTGAAACTGCAATTTTTCGCGCGTTTCGCGCGCACTTGTTATAGCAATGTTCTTTTAGTAGCCCTAGTGAATCAGTGGGACGATTTACGAATTTTGGCCCCTGGCTCGGTGACTCCGATCATGCCGATACATCCCTTTTGAATTTTTGGCATTGAAATAGCAAATTTCTCCGCGCTACGCGCGCATTTTTTTCCAAATTTCCCAGTAAAGGAATTATGGGGACAGCTTGGAAAAAACTTGGGTTACAGATGTGGGGAGGGGTGTTTTCTATCCGATGAGCCAGGGGTGGCACTCATGTTGCGCAGGGGCCAGCAAAAGGACATCACTCTTCACCCCCTGTGAATGATTTAAACAAGTGAAAAGCAAAATTGTCCAACTTCGGCAAAATGTTCGGAGGGGAACATCCACCCTCAGACTTGTTAGATACCCCCTGCATGCATATAGTTAAACAAGTGAAAAACGATGCACCAGATGGCTTCAATTTAGACCTTTATTTGGCAAAATCATACAATTTCGGAGGGGGGACATCCCCCCTCAGACACCCCTCCCCCTGCGTATGGTTAAACAAGTAAAAATGATGCACCAAACGGGTTCAATTTGGACCTTCATTTAGCAAAATTTTACAAGTTGGCAGGGGGAGCATCCCCCTCAGACACCTTCCCCTTGCGTATGGTTCAACAAGTGAAAAATGATGCCCCAGATGGCTTCAATTTGGAACTTCATTTGGCAAAATTGTCCAACTTCGGAGGGGGGAATCCCCCTGAGACACTCCCCTGCTATTGGGTAAACAACTTTGAAATTATACATCAAATGACTTCAATTTGGACCTTCATTTAGCAAAATTTTACAAGTTGGCAGGGGGAACATCCCCTCAGACACCTTCCCCCTGCGTATGGTTCAACAAGTGAAAAATGATGCCCCAGATGGCTTCAATTTGGAACTTCATTTGGCAAAATTGTCCAACTTCGGAGGGGGGAATCCCCCTGAGACACTCCCCTGCTATTGGGTAAACAACTTTGAAATTATACATCAAAATGTCTTCAATTTGGACCTTCAATTGGCAAAATTTTCCAACTTTGGAGGAGGTTAAAATATCCCCCTCAGACACCACTCCAGCTTATGGATAAACAAGTAAAAATTGATGCACCAAACGGTTTCAATTTGGACCTTCATTTGCAACATTTTATGAGGGGGGAACATCTCTCAGACACCCCTTGCGTATGGATAAACAAGTAAAAAATGATGCACAAAATGGCTTCAATTTGGACCATCATTTACTAAAACTTTCAAACTTTTGTGCAGACAGACAACCTCCTACGTATAGATAAACAAGTGGCCTTTTTCTCTTCTCTTTTGAACACAAAATCAGTTTTGGTCCACGAATTGCTTCATTTGGACCTTCATGTTCACTTTTTCTACGTATAATTTTACACTATACAATAGTGTCAAAATCGTCCACCAAATGGCTTCAATCGGACTTTCATTTTGCATTTTTTTTCCAAATTCTTAGGAGGTAACATTCTCCTCAGACTTCCCAAATAATCGTGTTTGTGTGTGTGTGTGTGTCGGGGGGTAGAGCGGCATCCTGTATCTTTTCTCCAGGGCGGCACAAACCATCTCAGCCCCCCGGGGTAAGCCCCAAAGGTCAGGTCAAATTTTAAGTTGCCCCGACCGGGCTGTAACTTACGGAAAATGATCCATAATACTTGGGGAGTATGAAACTGCAAAGGTTATCCAAGGTCAAATTCAAAGTTGCTTCAATTTGGCTGTAACTCGGGGAAAATGATACCTGACACTTGGGGAGAATGAAAACGCAAAGGGCATCCAAGGTCAAAGGTCAAGGCAAATTTGCAGATGCTCCAATAGGGCTGTAACTTGGGGAAACTGATCCTTAACACTTGGGTAGTATATGAAACCATAATGGTCATCCGAGGTCATAGGCCAGGACACATTTAAGTTGCTCCGACCGGGCTGTAACTTGCGGAAAATGATCCCTGACATTAGGGGAGCATAGCTCCAAAACATCAATACACCCCGACTAGGCTTGCATCTAGTTCTTCGTTACCTAGCCGTGTCAGCGGGTAGGTCTTGATTTGCTATCGGATCTTTCTTCTTCTTCTGGCAACAAATTTCAAAATGCTTTTTCTCTTACATGTTACATGTAACAATAACCTCACTTGCACATATATCCAGTGTCTATAGGGTGTTCGCAGATTTGGGGTCAAAGGTCATTGGGGTCATTTCCGGTATATAACCATATAAGGGCATTTATAGCTGAAATCACATTTTTGGCCTACTTCACTCCTCTGTAACCTTTAACCTATTAAAAGTCAGGTGACATGTATGGTCATGGTCAATAAAAGTTGTGACCAAGTTAGGTCAAAATCGACCACTGAGAAGTGTAACAACTTCCCCGTGTAACTTCCATCCCGGTCTCCCCCACAGACCACAAAATAGCTTTCCGTACATACAACAATAGGGGTTGTACTAGCCATAAGTCTAATTACCTCCAACTTTGAGATATATTTTTGATATCATCTTGAACAGAACAGAATGCTAAGCTATTCTACATAACATATCTGAAAATGAAGAAACAAGCTTCAACATTTTAGGTCTACTTTTTGAGAAAATTAGCGGTATATAAAACAGCCAGATTTTCCTGTGTGGCATCCGAATGCTAACCGTGTTTTGATATTGTGTGTTCATGCGCGTTGTGTGTTCATGATCGTAAATATCACTAAAATTGTCGTGTTTTCATTTCAAATTGGTAGAGATCACATTCACAAATTCTAGCAAACACAATTTTCAACACTAAAATTGTTAATATTTTTCCGATTTGCACAATTTGTATGCAAAGTTGGGACTATAACGGATTTAGTGGTATGAATCATTGAAAAAGAAGATGGCAGCAGGCGGCGAGTGGCATGATAGAGCCGGCAACTTGTGAAACCGCCCGGCCGTATGGCATTTTCAATTTTACTCGGTTAGTTTTGTGGGGTTCATTATCGAACCCCAACGGTTTTAGCTTGTATTTATATTATTTATTAACATAGGCCTATTTGTTTGTGATATTTCAAGCGTTTTAAAATTTCAAAATAATCCCATTCAATTACACGGTTGACGATGGAAATTTACTGAATTTAGGGAATGCAATGCGACCACCACCTGGATGGCAGTTCGACTTGACCGCATTTACTTTCTGGGATCCCAGCGGTATACGATCGTTTGGTCTGGAGCTTCTGACGCAGCAGCGTTAGAGACTACATTGGATCGAGTCATACAAAATCAACAAATTAAAAGGCATCTGTTTATTTTCATAGTTTGTTTACAAATATTTCTGGCGATCAATTTTATTGATCAGTTCGCAGAAATATATTTTACAAGAGGTGGTGTTCACAGAATATTTTCAGATCTGCAGTAAAATGGTATTAAAAGATTAGGATGTTTCAAAATATTTTTCCCGTCTTGATTTTTTTTTTCTGCGACTATGAATTTTTTTTCTGGGAACGCCGGTATACCACGATACCGTGGATTTCGTAGCCCTGATTGTGCGTCCTTAAATATTCCTCGGAACATTTGTGTGAATATAGGATTTCCTAGGCCTAGGGAGTATTTAATCTATATATATGAAAATAAGGTAACGTTTTCTCATCCGTCCTTTTCTCATCACAGCCTCTTTTCTTTTTCCTCAGTTATCAGTGTAGTCTTTTCCTTGATTTCTTTGATATGGGTAACCAGATCAGTGTACATGGAAGGAGGCGACTTCTCAATTAAAAATGTAGATGGTGAATACAAATGGCTAGCTCACGTCTGCCTGTTGGTGTGGCTTCTACTGACAATTCCTGCAACTGTGATATCAATGGCACTCTTTGCATCTTATTACAGGTGGATAATCTTTCCCGTTGTCGCTGTGTATTGGGTGGTGAATGTCATAGAAATATTTATATTAAATTATCAACATGACAGAGGCTGGTACATTTGGATGATACCTTTGTTCACGTTTCCAAGCATGTTCATAACCTCGATTTGGATATTAATCAACGAAGATGGCTTTTCCTCCATATGGATATTTGTTTTTGTGATTACACAATACGTCTTCAACACATCAATGTTCACTCCTTGGTTTGTTGCTGGTGGTTATGATACCTGGTACGGTATACCAGCAGCAGTGGCAGTTTGGGGTGCATACATTGTAGGCATCATGTTCATGCGAATGCTATTTTATTTGACTGGAACCAGACAAGATCATGCCTCACATACTAGGGTACCTGAAGAGGACAATATTGAACAACAGACTGAATGTTGAAGGCTAGTATGGTAAACATGTTGAAACCGTGAATTAGGCCAATGTACGTATGAGAGGCCATTTTTTTTAAAAATTTTGACCCCGCCCTTACAGTTTTATAGAGCTGTTTTTTTGTCATTTTTTTTTGCGTCTTTACAAAGCAGAATTAGCTAAAAATAAGGCAATATTTTGTATAATAAAATAGATGTTTTACACGATAGCATGTGTTTTACTTCATTTTCTCATGTTTTTATGGCAAAACACTGTATAGAATATAGGTTAAAATATTTGTGTTTAAGGCGAGTCGGAGTCTTCAGGTCATTTTGTCCAGTTTTGGTAACGTTGCCTAAATTTTACAGTTTATTTCTGCAAGGTATACATTGATCTTATAGGAAATGAGTCACGGAAGCCAGTGGTCACATTTATATTTCCATATGTATTGCAGATATTGAGTTTTTACAAATAATAATAGGACAAAAGTAATGTTTTTACTATTCCCCATCCCAGGAAAATCATGCATTGGGGAAAATTAAAACCCATAATACAATAAGAGGTCTCACGTATTGAACCCATACCTTTCCCCATGAGTGTGAGTTTTATTTTTCTCAATATTTGAGCACAAACACCGCTATCTCAGGCACTGCTCCGACTCACCTAAGGGTAAGTTTATTCAAATATTTGGCAATGGAAACAAAATGGGACAAAGTATTTGTGGCAGAGGCTTAAGCTTAAATATACATGATGGGTGTAAAATAGTGAAATTTAGCAATTGGATACAAGTATATCTGAGATATTGTGTTTTCCTATCAACACAGCGAATCTGTATCCCATCAAAAAATAAAAATAAATAAATGAAAATAATTTAAATGTCGGGTTATATGTACACGTTTTAAAACATTCTGTTTATAAAAGCATTACGAAAACATGTAAACGGTTTATTTTTAAATGTTGTTGTAAAATATATTTTGGCAACCATTTTTTCAACATTTTTCACCAACACTTAAATAACATCATGTTAAAAGGTTTTTGAAATTTTTTTTAAATGTTATTTAAACGTTTTATACCATTTATAGATTCCAACATTTAATCGTTTTCTGCAATGAAAACTTTTTGTTGTTGCTGGGATTACTCTATTTTTTTAAATTGCAAAACAAGGTAACTCGAACAATATGGTTGTATTTTAAAAATCAATAAAACATTGAACGTCATATGATGATAAAGATTCCTGAGCTTGACTAATATAAGCCTATTCATTGCTGATTTTATGATGTTTTGCCATAAAAAAAGAGTTAAAACTCTCTCTCATCTACTGAATTGGGCAATTCCAGAAATTTATTGTACCCCCTAAAGAATACATTGGAGTCTGAACAATTTTGACATCTGTTCTCTACGGGAAATCCCAAGAGAAAAAAAACTGTCATTTAGTAGTGGGAATTCCCAATATTGTATCATGTTCATTTCAAATGACTAAAGAAGACATGGGATATGTTTTTAAAATAAAAAATGACTTTTGAGGGGTGCAGTTAATATCTGGAATAGCCAATTGCCACGCCGCATTTAAACAATGCGTGCAACACACACCCCAACCCCACACATAGCATTTATGAATAATTATGTAAAAATATGCGCACACCAGTAAATAGCCTCCATTGACTTTCTAAACAGGGTCCGGGAAAACGTCATTTTCCTGACTTCAGAGCGACTCAGCTCTTCAAAACTTTCTGCAAGTTGAAGGTCAGCGGAAGACATCTAGTCCAGAGAAATCATACGGAGTCCAGCGGTTTTTTTCAGAAAATTGCCCACTAGATCACCCTATATAATATACAGCTTACGGCGACTCACAAATAGCTTGGTGTTTCTGAAATGTAACACATTTTGAAAGCTTAGCCAAATCTTAAAGGCCTAAATGAGGATTAAATACGAATCAGGGCCTCATGGTTTGTTTTTAAGCATTTCCTAATCTATTATATTCAGTCGTATTGCACGTTTCCTCGTTTGCAACACCGTGACTTTTCAAAAAGGATATAGGAGATTCCTATTTACTGGTGTGCACTCGTACATAATTTCCTTGTATTAAAATCAGTTAATGAATTAAATATGATTTTGCTTTTGTCAATCGTAACACTCCAGTGTTACCAGTGGACAAATAGATTTACGCAAATCAGTATTGTTTAAAGAAGTACAATAAATGAATTATGTTGACTTTATCTTAGATGTTTTCCATTCTTCAAAGTATACACTTGTATTATAATAAACGTTATACGAGCATACTATAATAAATAAATAAATATGTGTGAAGTAGGTACAAAATGTTTTTTAATCACCTTGTAATTGAAGTTAAGGCACTAAGTTGGCTTTGTATGTAAATATGTAAATATGTTTGTATTGTTTTATTTCTATTGCTTATGTGTATAATTATTTTGATTCGAATAAACAATTATATTATACAAAATAACACGAAACAAATAATAAACTTTTAATACATTGAAGCAATATTTATTAAACATTAATAAACATGTAGTATTGTAGTTTTCCTGGGTGAAACCCTCCCCCTCTAGGGATTTTGGGAGACAACTTTTTTTTGTTTGGAAACCTTACCCATATGGGAATTGAAATCAGGTTGTCTGCAAAAATGTCGACCCTGGGTTACACGGTGAGGGCGTTTTTTTCAAAATGGCCGCCAGAATCCCATATAATGGCAGTTTAATAGCAATTTGAGGAATTGTGAGATTTTTTTATTTTATTTTCTTTGCCGATATGGTGTAATATTGACTCAAGCCTATTTTTGTAAATGAAAAACAATGATAGAGGGCGCCTTTTCAAAATGGTCGCCAAAATGCCTTAAAATCACATATCACATGGATAGGTTTCTACACAAAAACGATTCTTTTATAAACCATCATGCGCACAGTTTCCACCTCGACACACCTGAGCACACATTTTCGTCAAAGAGCTCTCAAGCAAGCAGTGAATTGTCACACAGTCTTCACACTACACGGTTGAGTGCATAGCATGGTAAGAGCCGCGGAGCCTCTAGCTGAAAAATGGGTCTCGTTGATTGGTTTTTTTCGAAACCTCAAGTGTTCCCTTCATTCAATCATAATTTTATTTATATCAAACGAAAGCTAACACTTCCCCTAACGCAATTCAATGTTATAGCAAGGCGAATGTGGTGAATCTGTTGAAAACTACCTATCCAAGCACATTTTGTGACCAAAATGTAGGTTTTAAAGTCAAAACCACTTAGTGTTTCTAACAATAATTTTCGAATTTTATGTCATTAAATGAAAAAAGCACGATTATATTGTCCGTATACTAGCGTCATTAGAATGAGCAATGGCCAATTCTCTTTAAATTGCAAATCTTGTGCAAAAAGTTACTATTTTCGCCTATTTTGTCATACGGTTGTAAATTCAAAAACTATGAGTATGACTTTGCTAAAGATCGCTTACAAATAGAGGCCGTCAGCCTTTCGCCATCTTGTGGGTACAAATTATCTGCGTGTTCATGCATCGGACACTACGCGCAGGGCGCAGCTTGAAACGCAGCTGTTATAACGCGTCGATGCGATGATTTTGCTGTTCACGCATGGCGATCGAACGACCATCGCAGTGTGTACCCACAAGATGGCGGCATATGACGTCACGCTGACGGCCTCTATTGATATGAATGGCATCTAAATAGCAATTTGAAGTAATAGTGCGATGTTTTATTTTATTTTATTTTATTTTATTTGCAAATGTGGTGTAATATTGACTCAAATATTTTTTCAATGGTCAGCCAATAAACGTTTTGTATGAAGTTGTTGTAGGTGACGTCACGGGTGCACCGTGCAGTGAAGGAATCGCACAGAGGTGCTCTCATTGACCTGGATCTACTCGCGGACATCGGACGCCATCAACTTTTCTTGAGTCCTCTAACGTTTCAATGGACAGGAGGCGGTAGTGCCTGGATGATAGAAAGCCTCAGAGAATATAGTTCATTGGTATGTATAAAAAGAGTTGCAGTATTGCAGAAAACTTCGTACATGGATTTGGAGATTGGTATACTGAAGACAGCCACAGGGCTCCTCCGGTAAGGCTTGCCGGCGATTTGGTAAGTCACCATTACTTTTCTTCATATACTGAACACGGACGGCCATGGCGTGTCCTGCGAGCGATGCTAGGTGTCTCCCCAGTATTATCATTGGTTAAGTATGTATTAGGTCTAATCATACAAAGAGGGTATAGGGCGGGATTGAAAATACTTTATTCACGTTTGAAGAATGAATTAGGGAATAAGGCTACTTTTGTAAACGAAAAACAATGATAGAGGGCGCTTTTTGAAGTTGGTAGTCTTGAGAAGCAAAATATATCGAAAAAAACTAAGGACACAAAACAAGCTTCTGTAAGCTTTTGGCAGCTGGACTAAAGAAGAGTCAAATCTGTGCACGTGTCAGAACTTTTCGAAAAGAGGAGGGGGACAATCCTCGGTTCTCATATCTGTATCCTGACCCTTTAGGTTTCAGAGGACAATATGAGTGCAATCCCCAAAAGTGCAGATGAGTCTTCAAAATTGAAGTTAACACAATACCGGAAGAAAAATAAGGTAAGTTTTGGATTTTTACATAAAACACCTAATTACAACATTTATTAACCATTGAAAATACCTTTATTTGTCAAGCAAGCCAATATATGACTGTAGAGAACAATATCTAGAATAATATTGTAAGTAATGTTATTGATTCTTGAATACAAAGTAAAGAAACCTTACCTCCAAATGGTATCGCGATTCGATTACAATATACAGTAAGCCAAAAACTAAGGTACCAGTTGTGTTCACCCCTATATATCCTATATAAGAGTAATGTGGCAAAATTAAAACAAGCAGCCAATACCTGTACTCTTCAGCTCTGATTTAAGACCTCATTTGTTGAAATTGGTTGAAAATTAATTGAAATTGGTTGAAAATTATAATAAAGAAACGAAATCAAAAGTTGCACTTTTGTGTTCTAATCAATGAAAGCACGACGCTAATTTTAACGTGTTAATCAATGGAACCACGGCGCTGGTTCTCTTGTTCGTGAACGCATTGTGTGTAAATCAATAGGGCACGCAAATGCAGCAAACTGCAACTTTGAAATTGGCATCTTCCTTGGGTTTTTGGATCGTCATATCTTGAACAATTTCTTGAACAATTTCAACAAATGAGGTCTTAAATTCGAGCTAAAAGATGCAGCTATTGGCTGCTGGTTCCAAATATAACATATCTGTCTTTGTTTAGGATATACAGGGGTGAACCTAACTGGTGCCTTAATTTTTTGGCTTACTGTATTTCAGTGTTGCAGAAGAATTATATAAACTCTTACAAACTGCGTGTTTATCTGTTCAAAATGTATAACTGATTCGATCACTTTCAGTGGCGGCGGAAGCGTTAAAAATTTTTGGGGCGTGGTCAAGGACGCGGATATTTTGTTCCAGTTTTACTGGGACTGTTTTTGAGCGGATAAAGAGCGCGAAAAATTTAAATTTCAGGTTATTTTAGCCCCAAATGAAGGTGTGTTTTACTGTTTGCTGAAACCAGTGCTTTTTCGTATTAAAATGAAGACGCAAAGGGCATTTATTGTTTTATTTTTTCTTCTGTTATGATTTGTAGGGTAGATAACCCCCTTGCAAAAATATTTAGGGAGGGCGTGTCCCCTCCGCCCTCTGCTTCCGCCGCTTATGATCGCTTTTGCGCAAAGGCGAATGGCACGCCCGCGAATATGCTTTTGATTTTAGCTGTAATCGGTAAGTGTATAATTTACACTCTCAGAACATTAGATAAAAAATAAATGGGTAGAAAACAGTTGCTTAAGAAACGCCCAACAATGGCAACAATACCTAAGAACGTGAGAGAACAAATTGTCGACTGAAGACAGTAATTATTCAATTCTATATTATATATTGAAAACAGCAATTATGTAATTTGTTATTGCTTGCTATCTACTGAAGACAGTAATTATTACTGGAGAAAGTAATTATGTAACTTGTTTACTATACACCTAAGAACGTGAACAAAAATGGAATTTTTGTTTAATCGCTATCTACTGAAGACTGTTATTATTTCATTTATTAATACTGTATACCGAAGACAATAATTATGAAATTAATTACCGTTGTCTACTGAAGACAGTAATTTTTCGATTATATATATATTGAAAACAGCAATAATGTAATTTGATATTGCTATCTACTGAAGACAGTTATTTTTTTTAAATGTATTATTCTCACCTCACCTCACCAGGCTGTGTTCGACCATTGTTGGACGTAGCCCTCTTCATGATTCTTCCACTGTTCTCTGTCTCTTGCATTTCTTGTCCATGTAGGTCCCATGTAGGCAGTAATGTCATCACGCCACCTCCTCTTCTGTCTTCCTCTTGATCTTTTCCCTGTTCTTGGTTGCCATTCTGTAAGCCGTTTAGTCCATCTGTTATCTTCCCTTCGTGCAAGGTGACCTGCCCATCTCCATTTCGCTTCTTTGAGTTTCACCATAATGTCTTTGACTTGAGTTTGACGTCTTATTTCAGTGTTCTTAATTTTATCCCTTAAGGTAATGTGAAGCATCTTCCTTTCCATTGCTCTTTGGGCTGTTTGTAATTTCTGTTCCAGGTACTTGGTTGTTGTCCATGTTTCTGCCCCATATGTCATTGTTGGCAATACACACTGGTTGAACATTCTACTTCTCAGATACATTGGTAACTTTTTGTCACATAGAATGTCCTTGAATCTTCCAAAGCAACTCCAACCTGCCTTTATTCTGATCAAAGCTTCTTCCCTGGTGTTGTCCTCCATCTTCACTGTTTGGCCGAGATATTTGTAACCATCCACCTTTTCGATAACATCGCCTTCAACTTCAATGACATCCTCTGACTGGTAGTTTGTCATATATTTTGTTTTGCCCTTGTGTATGTTCAGTCCAATCTTTTTACTTCCTTTATTCAGATCATTTAACTGGACCTCCATATCCTTTACTGATCTTGTCACCAAAGCTACATCATCTGCGAATCTCAGATCTGTTAGCTTCTCGCCATCTATGTTGATCCCTCTCTCCTGTAGGTTCAGCTTTCTGAATATATCTTCCATTGCTGTAGTGAATATTTTGGGGATATTGTGTCTCCCTGTCTCACACCACGCTGAATTTGGATTGTTTTTGAAACATCGTTTTCAATGTGGATTTTGGCTGTGGCATTTGTGTATATGTCCTCGAGAATTTGGACATAACCTTCCTTGACTCCAACTTTACGTAGTGCTGTAAAGAGGTCTTTATGTTCCACTGAGTCAAAGGCCTTCTCATAGTCTATATATCCAATGCATAGCTTCAAATTATATTCATTTGCCTTCTCAATAAGTTGGTTGATGGCATGCAGATGGTCTACTGTTGAATATCCACTTCTGAAGCCTGCCTGTTGTCTTGGTTGGTTTTCATCAAGCACTCCTTTAATTCTGTTCTGTATTATCCTTGTGAAAATTTTGTAAACATGTGATAACAGGCTGATAGGTCTGTAGTTTTTGATGTCTGTTTTTTCACCTTTCTTGAAAAGGAGGATCACTTTTGCCTCTTTCCAGCAAACTGGTATCCTTTTTTCATCCAGTATTTGGTTATAGAGTCCAACTAAATGTTGAGTAATCCCCTTTCCTCCAATCTTGATAATATCACTAGTAATGTCATCTGTTCCTGGTGCTTTGCTGTCTTTCATCTCCTTTACCGCCATTTCCACTTCTTTTTGTGTTATACTTGGGATGGCTGATATGTCTGGTGATATTGTATTTGGTTTTGCCTCATTTGATTTGGAGCTATACAGGTCTTGATAAAAGTCTGCGCATACATTAAGTATCTCTTGCCTGTCATTTGTTAAGATACCATCTTTTTGTCTCATTTGGTGCATTCTTGATTTCTTCCGGTTCAGCTTTGCAATATGCTGAGGTCCTCTTCCACTTTTGAGAATGATTTCTATTTGTTCTTTTCTCTTCTTTCTGCTCCTCTGTCTACGTTTTTCCTCACAGTTTTGACGAGCTCCTGTATTCGCTCTTTTCAGGTATTGATTTGTCGATAATTTCTCTTAATTCTTTCCTCCTTCTGTCCAGGGCCTCAATCTCTTTGTCCTTCTCAGTTGTTTGCTTCCTCCTCTTCTCTTGTGGAGCTACTTCTGCTGCCACTTCCATCACAGTGCTGGATATAGTTTGGTATGTTTGGTCTATATCCAACTCTTCAATGTCTAGTCCCTCAAAGCGATTGTTCAATTCCAACTGGAATTCTGACCTCTTCTCTCTTAGTCGTAGGATGTTAATCTTGCTTTTCTTTTCATTTCTGATAAATTTAAGCCTGGCTAGTCTTTTGCTGATATGAAGTTTAGCTCTCACCATTCTGTGATCACTTCCTATATCTACATTTGTGATAACTCCACAGTCCTGGATAATTCCTTTTTGGCTACTGAGAATAAAGTCTATTTGGTTTCTGGTGTGTCCATCGGGGCTTTCCTATGTCCAATAGCGGTTTTTATTTTTCTTGAAGAATGTGTTGCCTATAACCAGCTTATGCTGTGCTGCAAATTTCAGTAGCATTTCACCTCTTTTATTTCTCTGTCCATAACCAAATTTTCCCATGATGGCCTCTTCATCTGGTTGGCATTCTCCTACTTTGGCATTAAAATCGCCCATTACAATGGTATACTTTCCTTTGTTGGCTTCTATTGCCTTACTCACGTCTTCATAGAATATTTCTACTATCTCATCATCGTACTCGCTAGTGGGCGCATACACTTGGATGATGCTTATTTGGTCTTTTCCTGTCAAGTGAAGGTTCAGTGCAGCTACTCTGTTGGAGTAGCTTTTTATTTCTGTGACATAATCGGTAAGTTTTGGATGTACAAGAAATCCAATTCCTTTTGCTTCTGTGTCCTCTTCAGTTTTACCATGATTATACAACCACATTCCTCCCTGTAGTTCAACAATCCCCTGTCCTTCTCTCTTGGTTTCTGCTAATCCAATGATATCCCATTTGAATTCTTGTAGTTCATCCAACAGTGTTTCAAACACTTCCTCTGTTCTCAGAGTCCTTGTATTATAAGTACAAATGTTCAACTTTTGTCCAGCCATTTTTCCTGTCTCAATCTTGAAGTTTCCGTTAGGCTTTGGCTTCAAGACGTCATGTTGAGCGTTATGACTAGGCAATTTACAGCTTCTGTATGGTTGATAGCTGTGCCCATTCTGGCCATGGGCTCTACGGCCTCTAGTTTTGCTACTTTCCATAATCATGAAGGTTTTTTTCCATTTTTTTGACGCGCTGGCAGGGCGTGTTGTCGATTGAGGTTTCTGTCAGGGTTACCTCACCCTTATTCTCCTCCTATCTGTAGACATTCCTGGAGATGTAGGTTCGATGTTCTTGAGATGTCTTACAACAAGCAACATCTGCAACCATCCAGACTGCTCCAACAGCCTTTCAGGTCACAGAATATTGCCCCCAGAGCCCCCGTCTGTTAACTTTGCCGCAAGGCAGAGCCATAACAGGCGATACGCGATTGACTTGCAATCTTCGAGAACGTGGGGGTTGGTAACTACAGAGAGGCGATTAGGAACAAGAGGACTGATGGAATGCCTCCTGTGCCTACAACCATTTAGTATAGTAAGAATAGCAAAGCAAGCAAAGGGTAAGTAGCATGCAGGAGAAAGGTAAGGGCATGCAGGGAGAAAGAGGGGGTTAGGTAGGGAGAGCAAAGCAAGGTTGGAGTTGCGCATCATGCAGCCATTTTATCACCAAATGTATTATTACTTCATACTAAAGATAGTAAAGATTTCATTTACTACATTTATTATAACTATCTTCTAAAGATAGTACTTTAGTAATTACTAATTATAAAATATATTATTACTATCTACCGGAGACAGTATTTATGTAATTTGTTATTGCCATGAAGACAGTAATAATTATAAAATTTATTATTGCTCTTAACTGAAGAAAACTACATTATTACGTAATACGTAATTCATTATTTTATTTACTAAAACAGCAATTATGTAATTTACTATTGGTATTTACTGAAGACAGTTATTATTTCATGTATAATTATTATAGACTTAAGACAATAATTATTTAAAGTAACTATAACCATCTACTAAAGACAGTACTTATAAAATGTATTAGGCAAATTACTATTTACTAAAGACAGTAATTATGCAGTTTTTACATTGCTCTCTACTGAAAACAGTAATTATAAAATGAGTTATTACTATCTAACTGATGACAAAAATTATGCAATTTATCATTGCTATAATATTATTATAACATATGTTGTTTAGACTGGTCTAAGAATATCTTTGACATAATCTTCCAAGTAGGTATTTGGATTTCACTCATTTCATCAATCTTATTTTCATGTTTATTTACACACAGGTTTGTCAATGTGATTTGTAAAAATATTCATGAAGAGAGGTGTTTGAAGTCACAGATCAAGTAGCCATTATATATACGCTGCTATTACAACCATGAGGATTACCATAGGCCTACTTAAAGATCTCTTTGCTCTTGCCTTATACCTCTTTGATGTTTGCTCAGATTTTACAGTGGGTGTGGTTTACTTTATTGAGGGCGATACCTGGTGGGGAGGTCTTACCTTGGCTTTTGCTGCAGTGGCACTGGTAGTGACAAACATCCTATCCGTCATGATGTATCTATATGTGATTATTTTGACGAAAGGGGAGCATGGCCTACGGTTGACTTCTCCGTAGACCACTTTCCAACTGTGCATACTCTGGGTATTGCATTTAAGTTTAGAATTCAATTAATTTGTGCACAATTGATAGATTTTCACATCTGATCTTTTCAGTCACCGTACTCCCTCCGTTTGTTAGCTTCCCAAGTGGACTACTGACTTTGGATTGCGGTTTACATGCTTAACCCGGCTGTCTATGGATGAGATTGTCGGATTTCTGGCCTACTAAAATTGGCCATGATGTAATTCATCTTTAAATGGATCTGGCTTGTGATTGGTCGCCCAGATATCGTTATGGTTTAAATCCTCCGGGCACCGCCAACACAAAGGGCGGTATCGTTGTGTACCATGTAGTTATTAAAATAACTACATGGTACACAGCTATACCGCCCTCTGTGTTGGCGGGAATATTTAACTCTCAGTATAGGTGCATGAGCGCGTCTTGTACTTGCTTGCGGTTTAATTGGATGGATAAACAAGTATGATTGACAGGGTGTGTTAAGGGACTTTGCCCTATCAAAGTCCGTTTAAAATTCAAAGTCCATAGTCGATTTTTACTATTTCCATGGTTGCATTCAATAATATAAGCCTACGTTTACTTTACTTTTACTGTCACAAATATAATTATATAAACTTTTTCATAACCATTTTATACTAGTATGTTGATGTAATAAATATCAGTTTCGACTTAAACTGAATGCGTTCATCATGAATAATAACATATTTGTATTTATCAAAAATCGACTATGGCATAGTCTAGGCCTACGGGTATTTGCACTCATTATTTAGATAAATAAAGCTGACACACAAGAAGTATGGTATGGGTTCTATAAAGGAAATCTCCGAGGTTTGATATAAGGTCAAACTTGTTCGATCTTGGGATCGACCGTCGGTGCTTCTTCGATACTTGTTATTAGTCAAATATTGACTGATTAATTCAAACTAATGGTAACATTTCATCGGTAAAACTACTGTCTGTTCAATTAGCTTAGATTCTTGTATTTTTAAGATATTTGAAAAAATTAAAAATTGTGGTCAAAGTCATCAAAGAAAAGTGTTAGCACAGCCTTAGACCCAACATGATTTATACTTTTCAAATTCCAAAGTTCAATTTAAAACCCCATTTCTTTTCAATTTTGCCTCATTTTAGGCAGTTACTTGGGTCCACCAAAAGGGTTCGCGACCTTTTCACAAATCGAGTGGGATGGTCCATTCTCAACTTAGGGCATAGACCCTATCGAATCTGTCCACCATCCACCAATCTGTACTGCCATTTTCAATTGTTATACTGTTCCGGTTATTGGATATTATGGTCTATTGTATAAGTGATGATGGTAGACCTACACCGGTTTTTGTTGCACGAAATTAGGTGAAGCTCCGTGAGGTATGCGCGATTATGCATAACATTATTCCAAGCATTATTTTTTTCCCTAAACAATGACATTAAAATTATGGATTTCGTTCTTATTTCAACTGGTTTTATCGATACAATGTAAATTGAATTTTATACCATCATTCCTTCCCAAGAATATCAGCATTCGTTTGATATTTTCAGATGCAGTGACTTTACAAGAATTGTTTTCTGTATTAGTCAGGGGGCACACGTATTCTACTTCATAAAGTTATGCCAAGTCTGACTTTTTATATGGACCTTGTTATTGAACCCATAAGGAGTTGATTCCAACTTGGTTTGAAATTCTCAGTGACAATTTTCATCACTTGAGGGCGCTTTTTCAAAATGGCCACCAAAATCCCTTAAAATCACCATAACTTGGTCAGAGAAGCACCCAACAGCACGATTCTGATGTCTATACCCACGTTTTCAGGGTCAAGGAATCCAATAGAGTCATTTACAACAGCCTAGGACCTATCATTCCAAGATGGCTGCCAAAATTTCAAAATGGCCGCCAGTGAAAATTAATTTGGCTATATCTCGGGTGCAGAAAGTCCTAGAAGTGTGATTCTGGTGTCTATACCCATGTTTACAGGGTCTAGAAATCCATTAGAATGATCTAGAACAGCACAGAACCTTAAAATCCCAAGATGGCCGCCAAAATTGAAAAATAACCACCATTAAAATGCAGAATTTTGCCAATATCTTATCTTATCTGTGGTTTAGACTCATTATTCAGGGTTTACGATCCTTAACCTTAGCAAAACAGTCTAAACCACGGATAAGGTATCTAAACCCCAGATAAGGCGCCGTAACCCCAGATCAAGGGACGTATAGACACCAGATAAAGCAGGCCAAACCCCAAATAAGCTGCCTTAACCCTAAATAAGGAACATAAACCACAGATAAGGCATCTAAACACCACGTAAGGTGCCTTAACTCTAGATAAGGATCTTAAAGCCCTGATAAGGCATCTTAACCCCCAGATAAGAGACATAAACCCCAGATAAGAGACGTAAACCCCAGATAAGGCAGTCTAAACCCCAGATAGGCGCCTTAACCCCAGATAAGGAACGTAAACACCATAAGGCATCTAAATCCCAGATAAGGCGCCTTAACTTCAGATGAGGGACATAAACCTAGGATAACACAGTCTAAATCCCAGATCCATTCTTTAGGCATCTAAACCCAGATAAGGCTCCTTAACCACCGATAAGGGACGTAAACCCCAGATAAGGCAGTCTATACTCCAGATAAGGCACCTTACCCCAGATAAGGGTTGTAAATATAGGATAATGCAGTCTAAACCCCAAATAAGATGCCATAACCCCTGATAAGGGACGTTAGTTGGGGATAACACAGTCTTAACCCTAGACTTCTCCGTAGTCCACTTGCCCATTTTGCATACTCTGACCATTACATTTAAGCATAAAACTCCGATTTATATTGATTTGTGTGCAACTGATAGATTTTCACATTTGTATCTGATCTTTTCAGTCACTGCACTCCCTCTGTTTGTTAGCTTCCCAAGTGGACTACTGGCAGTTACTTTTATTGTCACTAATTATCTGATATTTTTAACTCTTTATGACCATTTTACTATTGAATACTTTAATTTTAATAAACATCATCAGTATAATTTTGAGTTCAACGAAATGGGTTCATCATGACTAATAATAACATATTTTTAATAAAATTCGACTATGGCATAGTCTATCTTAACCCTAGATAAGGCATCTAAATCCCAGATAAGGCACCGTAACCCCAGATAAGGGACGTAAGCTCCAGATAAGGCAGTTTAAACCCCAAATAAAGCACCTTTAACCCTAGATAAGGAACACAAACCCCAGATACAGCATCTAAACCCCATATAAGGCATCTAAACTCCAGATAAGGTGCCTTAACCCCAGATAAGAGACGTAAACCCCAGATAAGGCAGTCTAAACCACAGATAAGGCACATAAACCCCATCTAAACAATCTAAACCCCAGATAAGGCATCTAAACGCCAGATAAGGCCCCTTAACCCCTTAACATAAGAGATGTAAACCCCAGATTACGTCTCACTCCCTTATCTAGGGATAAGGCACCTTACCCAGGGTTTAGATGCCTTATCTAGGGTTTACGCTTCTTATCTGAGGGAAGGCGCCTTATCTGGTTGTTAGACTGCCATATATCTGGGCTTACGTTCCCTTGCTGGGGTTAAGGCGCCTTATGTGGGGTTCAAATGCCTTGTCTGGGGTTTAGACTGCGTTATCCTTGGTTTACGTCCCTTATCTGAGGTTAAGGCACCTTATCTGATGTTAGATCTGGGGTTTACATTCCTTATCTGCGGTTAAGGTGCCTTATCTTGGGTTTAGATTGTGTTATCATATGTTTACGTCCCTTATCTGAGGTTACGGCGCCTTACCTGGGGTTTAGACTGCGTTATCTCCAGTTAACGTCCCTTATCTGGGCTTAAGGCACCTTATCTGGGGTTTAAACTGCATTATCCTAGATTCATGTCCCTTATCTGGGGTTAGGGCGCGCCTTATCTGGGGTTTAGACTGCATTATCATAGATTCACGTCCCTTATCTGGAGTTAGGGCGCCTTATCTTGGTTTAGATGCCTTATCTGGGATTTAGACTGCCTTATCTGGGGTTTGTGCTCCTTATCTAGGGTCTAATGTGCCTTATTTGGGGTTTAAGCTGCCTTATCTGGAGCTTACATGTACGTCCCTTATCTGGGGTTACGGCGCCATATCTGGGGTTAATATGACTTATCTGGGGTTTAGACGGTGTTATCCCCAGTTAACGTCCCTTATCAGGGTTAAGGCAGCTTATTTGGGGTTTTGACTGCATTATCCTATATTTACATCCCTTATCTGGGGTCAAGGTGCCTTATCTGGAGTTTAGACTACCTTATCTGGGGTTTACGTCCCTTATCGGGGGTTAAGGCGCCTTATCTGGGTTTAAATGCCTAAAGAATGGATCTGGGATTTAGACTGCCTTATCTAGGGTTTAAATCCCTTATTTGGGGTTAAGGCGCCTGATCTGGGGTTTGCGTCTCTTATCTGGGGTTTAGGTGCATTATCTGGGGTTTACGACCCTTATCTAGATTTAAGGTACCTTACGTGGGGTTTAGATGCCTTATCTGTGGTTTATGTTCCTTATTTAGGGTTAAGGCACCTTATTTGGGGTTTGGCCTGCTTTATACGGGGTCTACGTCCCTTAATCTGGGGTTACGGCGCCTTATCTGGGGTTTAGATACCTTATATGGGGTTTAGACTGCGTTATACTAAGGTTAAGGCATCTTAGCCTCAGGATAAGGCGGTCTAAACCACAGATAAGATCAGATATAGTCAAAATTCTGCATTTTAGTGGTGGTTATTTTTCAATTTTGGCGGTAATCTTGGGATTTGAAGGTCATGTGCTGTTCTAGATTATTCTAATGGATTTCTAGACCCTGTAAACATGGGTAGAGACACCAGAATCATACTTCTAGGACTTTCTGCACCCGAGATATAGCCTTAATTAATTTTCACTGGCCGCCATTTTGAAATTTTTGCAGCCATCTTGGAGAATGATAGGTCCTAGGCTGTTGTAAATGACTCTATTGGATTCCTTGGCCCTGAAAACATGGGTATAGACATCAGAATCGTGCTGCTGGGTGCAAAAATAGTCACAAATTTGTCAAGGGTGTAGTACCACCTTAAACACATCGAATTGACCCTTAAACCCCTTAAAATGGTTGACAAACATACACATTAGGTATTCCTAGTGTAAAATATAATTTATAAGATTGACTTTGGCCAAAACAAAGTTCACTACAACATGATATCGGCATTTTTTTAAATAGATTCCTTGAAAAATGCATCATTTTATAAAGCGCCCTCATTAGTTGAAAAAAGAAAGTGAGATTTTCAAACCAAGTTGGAAGTTATTCCTTATGATGTTATTGAACACATGAAAGTTAAAAATCAAACTTGGCACAACTTCTGAAGTAAGGCTAGTTTAGTGACGTGTGCCTCCTGACTATATACCTAAGTCATTGTGTTAAGGTTATTAATTATTTTAAACTGTTGTGATTTGGTAGTTCACAACATCTTACGAATGGTAGTGAGCTTTGGCAAAAACTGCATTGCTCAATTCATAGCGAGCGTGTAGAAGAATTAAAATATCACAGATATACTTTATAGGTGCTGCGGTTCTTGAGTTACGTTGTAAAGAGGGCTGAAACAACAACACTTTTCTAAAACGTACATGACTCATTAACAACAATAAATTAAGCAAGTTTGCAAAGTATACGATTTGCAGAATGAACTTTTGCAAAACATCAAGGTGTTAATTTTCAATAATATATTGATCTAGATAATGCCAATCGATTTTTAGGTTGCTTCGACCAACAATACCTCGTCTACCCTTAAATAATATTTTCTTGTACAAAAGTTCTTTTGTTTCCAAATGTCCTTCTCATAGTTTGTATTCAACAAACAAAACAAAATAACAAATTGAAAATAAATGCGTAGGCCTAGGTCCACACCTTCTCAGACACATCCACAAAATATAGAAATAAATAAAATAATAAATAAACAAATAAATAAATAAATGAATAAACAAATACGCAAGGAATGTATTTATAAAAGCTGGGTCTATTCTGAAAACCTTCATCTTCACATTTTTATAATATGGTAATGGTTTAACAGTGGGGTTTTAACACGCATGACTGGCATAGATAATTTGCTGGACAATACTTCGTGATGCAGATGATCGAATAAATACTATCTCAGCGCATCTAATTATTCTGACAATCGTCCCCATTTCACCATGGAAATAGTAGATGAGAAGGAATCACAACGAAATCGATCGCCTGTGACTAATCCCGCTTATCTATTCTTCATTACAAAGGAAGAGGACTCAACAAATTCCCTTTTGAGGACACTCATATTGCCGCCATCAGCGTGATTTGGTTGCACAACTGGAAATTCATAGCGATAAATCTTTGCGCACAAACAAATTTTGAACCGGTTGTTGTGACCTTACTTGATGAAGCGCACTTTTAACGTTCATTTAGACTGGATTTTATAAACATTTGCAACAGATTTCTGCATTTTCAGTTGCAGAGAAGTCAAAACAATACAAATATTGGGAAATTTAATCAAAATACGTTGTATTTTCGACTAAAGACACTTTTTAAAAAGTTTTACATTTTGTAAGGATAATCGTATTTTCGCTGACCCCAAATTTATTTAAAATATAAAGGTATAAAACAAGTTGTTCCGATTGTTTCCGAAAAATGGGAACAAATGCTGTCATAAGACAAACGGAAAATCAATTCTATCAAATTGTCTTCACATGTGCCCCAGACCGCCCACATAGGTAAATTTGCCCCTAAATGTTTCAAATATATGACTTTCTACTTCCGATTTTGGTAATACATCCTTCCCACAAGGCATTATTTTTGGCTATGTTATCCCATCTGTCCCATAATGCATTCATATTTCCCGCCCTTTCCTGCTCACAAGGCCGCATTTAGTCCATAAGCATTGGTCGCTTGACTGCAGCTTTAGAATTGAAAATGTCATGTCATAGAAATGTTTCGTCACCGATGACCATCGTGTTGGGATATAATCCCGAGGATTATGATATAACTATAGCGGTTGACATGTATAGAAACGTCAATGTACATGTCGGCAATGTGTTTGGAACTTTGATGATGGTTAGTTGTGATTCCTTCTCATCTAATATTTCCATGATTTCACTAAATGGATTGATTCCAAAAAGTTTATGGTACCCGACGTTATTCGGCTTTTTATAAAAATATCGCGGGAAAAGGCCAAAATTGAAAAGAAATGGGGTTTGGAAAAACTTTGGAATTTGAAAAGTATAAATCATGTTGGGTCTAAGGCAGTGCTGACACTTTTCTTTGATGACTTTGACCACAATTTTTTATTTTTTCAAATATCTTAAAAATACAAGAATCTAAGCTAATTGAACAGACAGTAAATGCTATTACAATTAACAAGCCAATAGAGGCCCTGCATGTTTTTATCGATTGATTTCAAACAACTGATTTGAACTAGCGTCCACGGCGGGAATGTATATAGTATATTCAACAAACTGTTAAGATCAACCTATATATGGTGCACGTTTTATATTATCTGTAGAATAAACTGGTGTGTATGTTAGAGATATTGGTATGCTTATAAGCTCTTCTACTGAACAAACTTGAACATTTGGCCATGACTGCGGCTGAATTCGTCACTTGCAGGACCTCTATTGATATTTCATAATCGTCCATGCATCGACAGTCGATCGAAAGATCTAACAAATTTGGCTCCATTATCGTTTTCGTCATTTCCTCTCCATGTGCATTTATCATGATATGTTTCTCGCGAGGGGAAAACTTTTGTTTTGCTATATTATTGGCCAACCGCAGGGAATATATGTAGATACGATTATTGGCTTCATTGACTCATCCCTATAAAAATACAAACTACAAGTCATTAGTTAAGGGGGTACTACACCCCTCGATGAATATGTGTCTATTTTTGCTTTTTTCTCAAAAACTAATAACATGCTGGTAACAAAAGTTATGTATATTATAGGGGCAAGGAATCCAATTACTACACTGGAATTTTAGTGACCCAAGACAAGCGGTTCGTTATTTATGATAAGAAATAAGGTACCGCTAGCATGTACCTCTTTTTCTATCATGTATACTGAACCGCTTGTCTTCAGTCACTAAAATTTCAGTGTAGTAATTGGATTCCTTGCCCCAATAATATACATAACTTTTGTTACCGGTGTGTTATTATTTTTTGAGAAAATTACAAAAATAGTCACAAATTTACCACAGGGGTGTAGTACCCCCTTAAAACTAAAAAAATTATGAAATAATTTGAGCAACTGCATGGGGAATCCAAAGCAAACTTTATCACGTTTATTGTAAATACCTATTATCGAAAATCGAAATATCATGAATATAAGTTATTCTTCAATATTTCGATGGATATGGTGAGAATTGAATGTGTTTTTGGTGTCTGTTTACTCAATTAACCCTGATGACAATTAATTGTTGCTAACCAGGTTAATATACAGGCTTGGTCAAAAGGTAACGGAGGATAGTACTGACAGCGACATCAAGGCTGGTATACATTTCACACGTCTACTTGAAGCTTTCCTGGAATCTGCTCCACAGGTTGTTCTTCAGATGTATATCATGACACAAATGCCAAGTGTCAAATGGCTAACAGGTGAGTTTGTGCTTGCATGTTTGTTGGGGTTGGACATGTGGGTGACTGGATGGATGTTTGTTTTTTGCTTCCACGTATCTATTTTCTTTAGCCCGTTTGGAGGCATTTCGGATTTTTTCTACGCGCTTTCTCCGGTTTTTCACTAGTTACTTTCTTTTCTTTTTTCAATTGATTTTTTTTTCTCACAAGAATTTAATTTTGAAAATACTTCCAAAATTGGGCTAAAAATACACAATTTGTACCGAATATTTCCATTCCGTAAACAAAACCAGTCAAATCTGTAATAAAATGATAACAAGCTGACAGCCATATTGCCAGAATCTGCTGGTTTTTGCTAGGCCTCTCGGTTGTTTGATGGCATGTAAACGGTAGTCATTTTAAAGAAAAGGTGAACAATGATGGCGCTATTAAGGTGAAATGTTGTTTGCATCTTTTGAAGGGGTAGACACTTGCAGTTGTATAATGCCATTAGAACATCAAAACGAAGAAGAAAAAACAACAACTAACAAGTGGCAAGGAAATTAAAAAAAAATATTTATCATTAAATGTAAGAAATAACTCATATAATTTGGTTAATTTAGATTTAAAATGTATGTGAATAGCGCCCTCAATTTTCACACAAATGTGCATATATAGAATAAAAATTACCACAAAAAAGCAGGAAAAGATGAATAATTTGATTTAGAAACGAGAATCTGTGTTAACGGGTTAGGCCATTTTAAATCGCTTTGCGAAAAGTTTTTTGATACGTTCATTAATTTCTCAAAAAGTAAAAATCGCAGTTTAATAAATAACGGTTCAAATGAAAGCCATTATTGGTGGCTAACTGTTGTATCACTATGAATGACCTGACACCAATATAAACATTTGTTTCGGTGACCCAAGTTCATGGTCATATTTGCTCACGCACTTTTTTACAGATGGCCTGGAATTTCATATTTCGGTTTCAGCGATTGCCCAAAAAAGGTGGTATGTTATTGAAAAGCGTTTCCGCTTGGAATGCAGATAGTTATTGTTGCTATTACTGTTCGCGATTATAATTTATGCACTTTTTAGCTGACAATTTTCAATGCATTTTACACACTAGAAATGTCGCTGGCATAAATACCGATATTTTTAACAGTATCGTTTTTATAAACCAAAATACCATCCACATTAGTTCCCAATACTTGGATGAAACCATAGATACCAAATCGGACTGCAGGTGATGAACAGATTTTAAACTAGAATTATTAAAAGAACCAGCGTAGGCCCTCTCAAAATGTACTTTTTAAAAATATCGAGTTGTAATAAAAAGTTTAATTTTGGAATGCTTTTTCCTTGTTTTTTATAACAAGAAAATGCTTTACATACCCCAAACTTCTCACATAGTCTTGGCTCAATGTTCGTTACTGGTTGATATTATTAAAATTAACCGATTTTCATTATAAACTTACTTTTTACCGCAATGTTTTCCCACGCAATGTTCAAGTATATTCCAAAAATGGCGCTGCTTTCAGTATCACATTAATGACAAACCTTGTCCTAAGATGTGTGACAGTTTCTGACACTATATTCACGAGTTTTCACTAGCTATTCAAACATATGACAAATTTGGCTGGTTTGCGAATATACCATTTTCACCCTGATGTGGATGTACTGTGTGAATTTCATTACACTCGCTAGCGTTCGATCAAAGCGCTGGTGTACACACGCACTCGCTTAAAGACGCCGCATAGATGCGCGAGCGAAACAGCTGCTTCAACGCGTTGACGCACTGCCACATCGGGGTGCAAAATGGTATAGGTAATAGATGACTATGAAAACTGAAACTCGTCCCCCGATAAAGGTTGGCAATTGAAGCAGGCGTCGGTTTAGCGAACTTTGCCTGTTTAATGCGAGTACAAGCGCCGCCCGGACTGTAAAAAGTTTCCGCATAGCGAATATGGGTTTAGCCTATTTAATGGCCTCTAGGCCCTATGATTTATTTTTCAAAAAGAAAGCCTAATCCTGGAGCCTAATCAATTGAGAAGGGAATGGATTTTGTCACAATAATATCAAAATTAATACTTGTCGTCCATAACAAGAAGGAATGCATCACAATTTTTTGATATCCAGCTATAGTATTTTAATTGATTTACACTGAACATGAAGCTATAATATCTCTACTATATTCTTCATGCACTGAACATTTGCAGACCGGCCTACTCCATGTAGCGAGTACCACATTAGATTGTGTTTACAAGAAATAATAAGCGCCACCTCCACGGAATATCCTATGTCAGCAACTTTGATGATAAAATATTATCTACAACCTCACACCTGTTTTTCAAGACCTCTCTTTTATCTATAATTGACCTCAAAGAAAGGATTAGAATTATTATAATAGAATCCCTGACCTGATCCAACGCATTATTAATGAGTCGCTGAGGGACTAGAATACTTTTATGGTTGAATGAACAATGTATGACCACTACACAGGTCAATGGCCTTATTGTGATCTGGCGGTTTTTTTAAAAGGACGGTCCCTGATGGTTGGGCATTATTTCCAGACAAGGAACAATAGGGACAAATTGCCTGGCAATGACGTCACATATAATCCCAGTCTATAGTGTGATCAGAACATTATAGGCTGGTGGTCATTTATAGTATGATCAGTACGAAAAGTCCAATGCGGTTTTTAATGTATTTTCAAAAATTAAAAGAACCACTTTATAGCGAGAATTTTTGTAAGTTACACAGCTGAAGTTGTGAAATGGTTGAAATACTACAATATTACGGCGTAAACAAGAATATGTTTGTTTGGTCTTTATTCCTATAGGCACATCCCTTAAAATAGCTATAAAATATAATTATCTGTATGTTAATGTCATAACCGTTGATTTTGTCAAGGTCTGAAAATGAACATTATACAATGTTTTGTTAGAAAAATCAATAAATGATCACATCAAACAACAGTGGCCTACATTATGGTTTTTAAGCTTATATTGCGTTCACGTTTTAAGACTGATAAATTTTGTAACATTTTCTAAAAATGTTTGTAAACAAGAAAATAATTGGATGGATCGATATATTAGCTCAATTCATTTTGGCGTAGATACGCGCGCGTTTTTGTTTTTTTATGCCGAATGAAATATCTTATGGAAGGGGTTTAGTTGGTACAACCGCTTCCCCGTTCGTAGTACTAGGGTTAATGTTAAGATACCAAAATAGTACTCTTAAAGTTATATTTCCTGACATCATCAGCTTCCTTTTCTCGCGTTAGTACAGCATAATGCAGCATATACACATAATAATGCACACTGTGATTTATTTTGTCATGAGTGACTTCATTTGTATAAAAGTGGGTCATTCGCCCATATTTCAAGTTTTAAAAGGGTTGTTCCCATTATATGAGATCTTTAATTGTATGAAAATCAAGATTTGGATTTTTGACCCCTCATACACGAAATTAAATAAAAGCTTGGTTTTCAAGTGGCTGTCAGATTTCATCAAATTTGCGCACTTAATGTAGTCCTTTTTTACATATATTTATAATATTAATCACCATCGGAAGCACTTAATCGATGTCCATCTGAAGAAGGCTAATTAAATTAAATGACGAATCCTGAACTAAATTTGATATGTGTTTTATTTCAATTGTTATAAATTTGTTTCTGTAAATTGCTGCTCATACACGAGATGTGGGCACTCTGATAAACCTTTTTGGGTTCTCTAAAAGAATCGAACCTGTAATGGTTCTCCAAATGGTTCTTAGTTTTTAGGAAGTGGTACCGAAGGGGCACTTTAGCATGTTAAGAACTCTTTGATTTTGATTTGATTTGATTTGATTTGTTCGGGTTTTGACAACCCTGGATAACCCAAGAAACCCTAAGATTATTTCCATTGGAGTCTATTTGAACACCGGGGCGGGTTGGGAACAGTCAGTGGTTAACACCCTACTCTTTTCGAAACTGGCTGCGAAATACGTACAAGTATAGCTCTTTATACACTTAACCGACGGCTTAACACTACATATCTCAGAAAACAGTACAATATAGCAAAATCTAGGAAAAGAGGGATCAGCATTTTTTACTCATATTTTGAAGTTTCATTAGGTTCCCTAAAGTATTCATGAAAATGGTGATGAAAAATTCTCATATCCCCCCTGAGCAAGATACCAGACCCCCCTAAAACCGCCCTAAAATTGGCTTCTGCTAAGCCCTGACAAATTTGAAAATATTGAATTTTGCACACATTTCAGATGACATGTTTGAATATAACACAATGGTTTATCACTTTACTTTTTCTGTCATGTAATATTACATATTTTTACAATATAAAAATGCACAGAAAGCTTTAAAAATGTTTGGAATGTTCTATTTTCAGCATGAGGGGTGAGACTATATTCTTGTATTTTTAAAATGTTAAAAATGCCTAATTTTCCCCAATCTTTGAGGGAAAAAATAAAAACCTCCATATCTTTTTTTATTTTTTATTTTTTTGTCATAAATTACCCCACTATTGATGTTTACAAAAATGCATTCTAAATCATGGAGACTTCTTTAATATTTTACTTACATATCCACCAATTCAGGGCACTTTTAACAATTAGTCAAATTAGACATTTTTGTTACTTACGCTTCTACTTCCATATCACTGCATATAGTGATGACTTCAAGTCAAAACTGCAACATTTTAGTTTATCACTCTATACCACATGACTACGGTGATACAAACATGTGATATTAGCAAGGGTTAGTCCATTATTTCAAATGGGTGTTTGTAGAAAACTGGGGTGTCGTGGTTTTTGCTATATTCCACTGTGTAAAATGGCTGATATTGAGCAGATAACAGCTGTACGGGTATGCTAAATGCTCATATCTCTACAATATGATGCTAATTAGGAGAGTTGTATTAACTTGGTCAAACTTGACAAATATTGTTATAACAATAAGCAAAGAAAGACTTAAAAATGTTTTTTTTTAAACATCCAGGTCTCCATGTTTAAAATGCTTTAGTTCCTAATTTTAGGAACTGCATATGGAAAGGACTTCAATTCAAAATTGCAATATTTTGTTTATCACTCAATACCACATGACTACGGTGACACAAACATGTGATATTAGCCAGGGTTGGTCCATTTTTTTCAAAGGGGTGTTTGTAGAAAACTGGGGTATCGTGGTTTTTGCTATATTCCACTGTTCAAAATGGCCGATATTAAGCAGATAATAGCTGTGCGGTATGCTAAATGCTCATATCTCTACAATATGATGCTAATTAGGAGAGTTGCATTAACTTGGTCAAACTTAATAGCAAATGTTTTGAAATCTTTAATGTGACTTAAAACACAATTCTGTATGTTTTTAAAGTAAAAATTCTAAAAATCTGTATTTTGACCATTTTATCAGTATTTGGTGAGCTAATGATGTCTTTTTGGTGTCAAATTAAAGTTACGCAACTTTTCTTGACAATTATTTGTGATTTCTTTCATATAAAGTCATTTTAATGTTGAAAAAAGACAAAATTTGGGCAAAAATCATGTTTTTTATAATTTTCATTAATTCTTGGTTTTTCAAATGTTTTGAAATATTTATGTCACTTAAAACACAATTCTGTATAATAGGCCTAAGAGACAATATTCTGCTGATTACAAAAATGTCTTTTTTTCATGAAAATAGTGAATTTAAAGGTAAGAAATGTATTTTTTACCAAAAACCTTCATTTTAAAGTAAAAATTCTAAAAATCGGTATTTTGACCATTTGATCAGTATTTGGTGAGCTATTGATGTCTTTTTGGTGTCAAATTAAAGCTACACAACTTTTCTTGACAATTATTTGTATTTTTGTTTTCATTTAAAGTCAATTTAATGTTGAAAAAAGACAAAATTTGGGCAAAAATCGTGTTTTTTTATATTTGTTTTTATTAATTTTTGTTTTTTCAAATGTTTTGAAATATTTATGTCACTTAGAATACAATTCTGTATAATAGCCTAAGAGACAATATTCTGCTGATTACAAAGATGTCTTTTTTTCATGAAAATAGTAAATATAAATGTGCGAATTGGATTATTTACCAAAAACGCCCATTAAAAAAATCTAAAAATCAGTATTGTGACCATTTTCTCAATATTTGGTGAGCTATTGATGTGTTTTTGGTGTCCAGTTAAAGCCATGTAACTGCTCATCACAATCAATTGTAATCTTTTTCACATGAAGTACTTCTAGTGTTCAAAAATACCAAAGCTGAGCAAAAATCATGGTTTTTACCACTTTAATCACCTTTGTTTCTTCTAATGTTTTTGAAACATTTAATGTGACTTGAAACATAATTCTGTATGTTTACCGTAAAAGGCAATATTCTTTTGAGATTGCAAACATATCTTTTTTCATGAAAATAGTGGATGCAAAGGTGAGAAACGCATTTTTTTAACCGAACACCTTCATTTAAAAGGAAAATGCTCAATTTCGTTATTTTGACCATTTTATCTGTACGCTGTTTGGTAAGCTATTGATGTCTCTTTGGTGTCACATGAAAGCCATGTAATTGTTTCTGGCAATACATCTGTAATATTTTGGACTATGAAGTACTTAAGGGGTACTACACACCATTGATTTTTTTTGCATTTTTTGCATTTTGTGAAGAAATTACAAAAACAAAATTGGACAAAGTGGTATGCAAAATGAAGGGGCAAATCTTCTCGTTTTATTGGTGGCATCGGTATCAATGTAGCTTACATGCTTTTGAAGATAGAAGCCAAAAGGAGGTACATCACTGATGATTTAAATTCACTTCATTTTGGAAAGCTTATTATCAACGGATAATTTTGGATATGTGTTGCTAACACATTAGGGAAATAATGTTGATATGTAAAATGGGAATAAGTGGTCCCTGATTTCTTTTATGACTTCATGAACTTGGTGCTCCACAACTATCAAAAAACGAACCGGTTAAAATGCTTCTATTTTCAATGTCGAGCTATATTTTGTATTTTGAACTTGCAACACTATGTCACTGAAACTTAATTAAGCCATAGGTAACAGGTTACCACAACCACACTACAGCAATGTTGAAAAAGATTGTAATTTTTTGTCACCTATACCACCATATTAGGTAGTTTTCCGTAAGCTTCATTTTTGTGATTTTGGTAACAATTTTATATTTATTTGCCCAATCCAACTCAACTAGGCAATCTAAATTGTACTCACCATTTACATCCCAAGGTATTTTAGTATATCCACCTCACACATTTCCATTATATATCCAGTAACAGACAAAATATCAAAATTGATGCCTCATTATGACATGTATTATATCACAGACTATCACATGTATTCAAAATTGATGCCTGAATTTGACCTGAACCAATTGACCTATAACCTGACCTTTGATGACCTTATAGCCTTTTTTAATCTCTTTTCCTGACAACATATTATAGAAGATACATACATGGTGTAGTATTAAATTGTCTATGTGGAAGAGATTATTTAGGCCTATTTAATTTGTTCAGTGTTATAATCAGTGAGTATATTTCTATAGATAGTATAACAAAGGATTTAATGTATTCTATTCATGTATTCTACTTCGACATGTTCAATAGAATAAATAATGGTTTGTTATGAAACACACATCTCAGTTACCAGGATACAGTAAAAAAAAAAATATATAGGGCTAAAATAATTTTCTAAAATGGTTTAAAACCACTTTGTATGTAGAGATATTTTATAAATTCAGGACATGAGATGATGAACATATTTATATACTTTATAAATTTGCAACAAAAAAAAGAAGATGGGTACTGATGAAAATCAGGGTATTAAATCGCCTTAATCTAACTACCAAGTTAAAAGGCTATTATACTTTAAAATAATTTGACGAGGGCAAAATAAAAATCATGGAGTTTACTGTAGAAACCACTTGCGAGCTTCATTTACACCAACCCCTATATGGTCAACATTGAGGGTGGCCATGATGGGTTATCATTTTAAGGATGTCTACGTTTAGCTTTTGTCATTCAGTTAGTATGCCTGAGATGAAAAACATAAGGGGGGATCTACTACTTCAGGACTCTATGACGTGCCAGTGACGTTCTTATAATGTCTATCCTTGTTTATGGGGCAAATTTCAAACTAATTCCTCGCTTTAGAGTGTCTTTATTTGAGTAAAATCCACGTTTAGGGTTAGTTTGACACATTTTCAATATCCTAGTTTAGGGTCATTTTTGAAAGCAATTCACGCGGATGCTTACAACTTTTATACATGAGTGCCCTCCCCCCTCTGCGGGAACAGTTTGGAACATTGAAATACCGTAACCAGTTTAAGACCACATGAAGACTCTACACCAAATTTAAATTTATACCCATGATAGTGAATACCAGCAAGAAATGAAAAGCATGGTTGATTTTACAGGTATATAGCTGTGTATAAATTACCCGTCTCATCGGCTAGCTTGAGGTCCTCCATCTTCATCTGTTTGATGAGTGCATCAAGTTCATCCACTTTGTAGGATTCTTTCAGGCAGGCGTTCAAGTTCTTCCATCGTTCTTCTTGTCCTCGTCCCTTTCTATTTAAGTTTGATTGTCTTGTCTGAAACCCAGTTTGAATGAATGCTTGACAACTATTCTCTCTGCCACTTCTCGGATTGCGTTTTCAAAGATACCATACCTGCCAGAGATAGTTGATGATGTGTTATCCAAGTCCAGAGCTTAGAATTAGTTTGGCAGCTCCAACTGGAGCCTCAGAGCAGATTCTTGCAGCTTCATTCAGTTGAACTTGGGTCTTTTGGCAGGTTTCCTTTTGCTAGTTCGCAGACTTGTAAGAAGTATAGGATACTGAGGATACATTGGACGGAATCCAATTCTACTGTATTGTAGGAACTACAGTTGCAGAAATAATTACTCACACTATAACTTGCTGTAAAATAGAATGACGGTTTCTGGGCTGGAGAAAGCTCAACTGGGCAGGTCTAAGGTTGTATTCCTGGCACATGGTGATCAATCGGTCACCATTGTCGGTGTTTCTATAGAAGTGGTTGCGTAAATGAAGTTCGCAATTGGTTTCTACATTAAACTCCATGATTTTGATTTTGCCCTTGTCAAATTATTCTAAAGTATAATAGACTTAACTTGGTAGTTAGATTAAGTACTTTATAGTCCAAAATATTACAAATGTATTGCCAGAAACAATTACATGGCTTTCATGTGACACCAAAGAGACATCAATAGCTTACCAAATAGAGTACAGATAAAATGGTCAAAATAACGAAATTGAGCATTTTTCTTTTAAATGAGGGCGTTTGGTTAAAAAAATGCATTTCTCACCTTTGCATCCACTATTTTCATGAAAAAAGATATGTTTGCAATCTCAAAAGAATATTGCCTTTTACGGTAAACATACAGAATTATGTTTCAAGTCACATTAAATGTTTCAAAAACATTAGAAGAAACAAAGGTGATTAAAGTGGTAAAAACCATGATTTTTGCTCAGCTTTGGTATTTTTGAACACTAGAAGTACTTCATGTGAAAAAGATTACAATTGATTGTGATGAGCAGTTACATGGCTTTAACTGGACACCAAAAACACATCAATAGCTCACCAAATATTGAGAAAATGGTCACAATACTGATTTTAGATTTTTTAATGGGTGTTTTTGGTAAATTAACCAATTCGCACATTTATATTTACTATTTTCATGAAAAAAATACATTTTTGTAATCAGCAGAATATTGTCTCTTAGGCCTATTATACAGAATTGTCAAGAAAAGTTGTGTAGCTTTAATTTGACTCCAAAAGACATCAATAGCTCACCAAACACTGATCAAATGGTCAAAATACCAATTTTTAGAATTTTTACTTTAAAAAGAAGGTTTTTGGTAAAAAAAAATTAATTTCTTACCTTTAAATTCACTATTTTTTGAAATTTTTTTTTTTGTAATCAGCAGAATATTGTCTCTTAGGCTTATTTTACAGAATTGTGTTTTAAGTGACATAAATGTTTCAAAACATTTGAAAAACCAAAAAATAAAATGATAAAAAAACATGATTTTTGCCCAAATTTTGTCTTTTTTCAACATTAATGACTTTATATGAAAAAAAATACAAATAATTGTCAAGAAAAGTTGTGTAGCTTTAATTTGACTCCAAAAAGACATCAATAGCTCACCAAACACTGATCAAATGGTCAAAATACCAATTTTTATAATTTTTACTTTAAAATGAAGGTTTTTGGTAAAAAAAATAATTTCTTACCTTTAAATTCACAATTTTTTTGAAATTTTTTTTTTGTAATCAGCAGAATATTGTCTCTTAGGCTTATCATACAGAATTGTGTTTTAAGTGACATAAATATTTCAAACATTTGAAAAACCAAAATTAATAAAAATGATAAAAAAAACATGATTTTTGCCCAAATTTTGCCTTTTTTCAACATTAAAATGACTTTATATGAAAAAATTACAAATAATTGTCAAGAAAAGTTGCGTAGCTTTAATTTGACACCAAAAAGACATCAATAGCTCACCAAATACTGATCAAATGGTCAAAATACCGATTTTTTGAATTTTTACTTTAAAATGAAGGTTTTTGGTAAAAAATGCATTTCTTACCTTTAAATTCACTATTTTTTTGAAAAAAATACATTTTTGTAATCAGAAGAATATTATTAGGCTAAATATACAGAATTGTGTTTTAAGTCACATTAAAGATTTCAAAACACATTTTTTTTTTCAATAAATACATGTAACAAAAGTTGAAAACATATTTTCAAATTAGCAAGAATGCCTAGACTCTACTTTCAGCATATTTCCAGTTCAATAAAATTAAATTTTGCCCGAAATCGTATATTATGGCTTTAACCACTATAAAACATTTGATGTCCTACCTAAAGATACTTCATGAATCCCGAACTAAATTTCTAACTTATGCATTTACAGCCTCACTCACAATAATGTCTTTTATTTCAGTATTAAAACCTCGGTCGAGGTTTTCCAAAGTTTGAAAAATAACGGTTAGTTAATGAAATAACGGTTAGTTTATGAAAAAGACAAAGTGGAATTTAGCAGCGCGACGAGGTTTATTTACCCGTTATAGAGTTCTATTGTATTCGCTATTGTATCCGCTGTTGTATTCTATTCATAAAAACTAGTGCGGGAATCGCGGGAATTGCTGAGATACACATTTTTTGCTGATCTCTACCGCCGGCGTTTCGCAATTATTAATTTTCAAAATGATCCCATACTTTTTGTTCTTGTTTTACTGGAAGATTTTTTTCGCTACTAAAAGTTTATGATCCCTACATATTTTCCAGCCCCACCAAAGTATTTCTGAACACTCCCTTATTTAGAACTCTTTCTGAGTATCCAATCTATCAAAATAAAGGCAATGTTTTTATCTGATATTTTAGCGATATGTGACACGTTTTTTTTTTTTTTTCTCAGTTGTCAGTGCAGTGTTCTCCTTGGTTTCGTTGATATGGGTAACCAGATCATGGTACGTGGACGAAGAGGACGACATTATCTTAATGGGAGCAGTAGGCCTAAACATCGTCGACATGTCAGATCAAACACTTTCAATACAATATATCAAAGATCTTTGGTGTAACATGTTAGATGGTAAATACAACAAATGGCTAGCTGCTCACGTTTGTCTGTTGGTGTGGCTTCTACTGACAATTTCTCCAACTGTGATATCAATGGCACTCTTTGCATCTTATTACACCTGGAAATTTTTTCCCGTTATCGCTGTATATTGGGTGGTGATTTTTATAGAATTAACGATGTTTTCATATTATTATGGTCCTAATGAGGGCTATGATAATATATTAGGGATCTCTTGTATTATTTGTTTGAGACTTTAGTAATTAGCAGCTTCCCTAGCATGTTCATAGGTCCATTTTGGTGGTTCTTCTCCAGAATAAGCGATGTTTACTTCTCCTTCATATGGATGTGTGTTGCTCTGACTACACAATTCATAGCCAACATATCATTGTTCACTGCTTGGTATAACACCTTAAAATCTATAATGCTAAAATAAAATCTTCCACAAAACAAATTTTTGCTGGCACAATAAATCACTACACCTTTAAAAAAATACTATTTCCGGAAAATTAAGAAAAAGTAGATGTAAATACATGTTTCACTTTTGGAACTTGCGTTTAGGCATGCAATATATATTTTTATCTTTGTCAAAGTATTTTCACACAAATTTTCATAAGAAACTGCGGACTTCAACTATGTGGATTATAGCATTCATATCAAGTGTTACTTTTTTCACATCAAAATGTTGCACCATACAGTCACCATATGGTGCTCTGTATTATTCTGCTATTTTGACCAGGTTTAACCAGAACTGCTCATGGAGTATTTTACATCCCTTATAAAAATAATGAATTGGTTACCTCTGCTAATTTCAATGATCTGTAGGTTTTAAACACAAAAAGACACTTTGCATCGAGGGATTAGTTGGTCTCATACCTTGACAAACTTTTTAAACATTTCTTCTATTTAGAATAAGTGACAAAATTTAAGGAGAAGTATCGTTCCAACGATATGGGATTACATGACAAAGAATAACCTTATTTTTATATTATTCTTTTCCCCAAGATTGATTTATTTTCAGTACCATTATTGAATATAATATTTTAATTCAGCGATCAGTGCAGCAACATATGACAAGACATTCATCTTCTTGGATCAAAGTTGTGGTAGACGATTTTTTTAATAATTCCTCTGTTGTATCATCAACCAATTGTTACCTTCAGTATTAACTTTTTAGCAGTAAACTATTTCCTTGCCATTTACTTTCAGGATAAACAATACCACTATTCCGATCCTTTTTGGGTACAATACCTATCTGATATTGTCTGCAATTATTCCAGTTCGACAATTTTCAGTTTGAACATGTCTTCGGCCAAATGCATAATTTGAAAGGTGGACAATTGTCAACTTGAATTAGATTTTCATCTCAATGCAACATTTTTAGGGGTGGACAATTGTCTACCCTCAGCTCTAGACAATTTTAAATTTAAACCGATTTTCATCTCAATGCAACATGTTTAGGGGTGGACAATTGTCTACCCTCAGCTGTAGACAATTTTAAATTTGAACCGATTTTTATCTCAATGCAACATGTTTAGGGGTGGACAATTGTCTACCCTCAGCTGTAGACAATTTTAAATTTGAACCAATTTTTATCTCAATGCAACATGTTTAGGGGTGGACAATTGTCTACCCTCAGCTGTAGACAATTTTAAATTTGAACCGATTTTTATCTCAATGCAACATGTTTAGGGATGGACAATTGTCTACCCTCAGCTGTAGACAATTTTAAATTTGAACCGATTTTCATCTCAACGCATCATTTTTACGGGTGGACAATTGTCTACCCTCAGCTGTAGACAATTTTAAATTTGAACCGATTTTCGTCTCAATGCATCATTTTTACGGGTGGACAATTGTCTACCCTCAGCTAGATGTAAAATGATGCATTGAGATGAAAACCAGTTTAAATTTAAAGGGGTGGACAATTGTCTACCCTCAGCTGAAGACATTGTATATTTGAACTGGTTTTCATCTGAATGCATAATTTTAAGGGTGGACAATTGTCTACCCTCAGCTAGTTGTAGACAATTATGAATTGGAACTGGTTTTCATCTGAATTAATGCAATCAATGCATCATTTTAAGGGTGGACAATTGTCTGCCCTCAGCTGTAGACAATTAACAAATGTGGTCATAATAGATATGTGTCTCTCATTCAAAACAATAGCCTTTATTGTGCTTTACTTATTTTACTTTTCAAATTGACACTCCAAAATTGAATAGAGGAATCAAGAGAACAGCTTTTAGTTTTTCAAATTGATATTAATTCATCTGAACAATTAATACAAAGTAGCCTATGATAGTAACAACAGTGGTTAATAATAAAGGATATATTTGAATATAAATCCTACTATAAATATACTAATATAAATCCTACTTGAATATAAATCCTAAAAGCCTTAAGTCATAATAAAATGTAATTCTTACCTTTCAAAGTAAAAAGAAATGTGTTATACTGCCCTCATTGTCACATAAATATACACTAATAGTATCTAGTTTTTCCTGTCAACAATTAAATGGTTATCCTCTTCTTGATATTATCAACACTTCAGTTAAAGCAAAACAAGAAGGCTGGTCTTTACAAGTATTAAAATGTTATTCCAAAATTGTATGTCCCAGGCATAAATTTCTTATGATATTGTTAATAAAAATTGCTGATATAACTAAAACCAGTGGCCCCAATGAATTTAGCATAGGTCCCACTCATCTCAGCAAAGTTTTCACCATCGCTATCACAGAAAGTGCCATGACTGGGAAGTCATTATTAAAGTAGTGTTGAGAGATTTTGTGAGAGTATCAAACAAGAAATTGTTACTTTATATAGACATAATTATTTCATAGTTCGAGTCCAATTAAAACAGCATTTACTGTGGACGTTTTGAAATCTGTCAGATTTCTTTATCAACACTCTGATGTTATTATTTTGTTTTAAAAGTATAGATACTCAAAAACCCTTTGAACAGTATATACTCAAAAAGCGTTTTGAACAATAATTCACTAACAGAATCCATTAGAAGGATTAAAATGCACATGAACATTATACATGACTTGTATGCAAAACAGCTTTTGATTAAATGAAAGTACATTCCTTCTGAAATCTCTCAATATAATATATTATTTTTGTTCTTTTCAATGAAAATACAGCTATGGTATACAAATTGTATTCTACTATATATGTGAACTTCCTAGCTCTTCTTGCCACTAGATATTATCATATTATTGTCTTAAGTGGACAACACTATGATCAACATTTATCATTTTAACCACTATCATAATCATTCCACAAAACAATGAAAGTTCCAGTGTAAGACCATGAAAAAAAAACCTGTCTACCATTGAACAGACTTAAAACTCTGTGGACTAAATTAAAAAAAAAACTTTTGTGCAAATAACACTAAAAATAACCAAAATCTGTAAATATTTTGCAATTTTGTGAAATACCAAAAAAATTGTTCCTGAAATGTCCAAGATTTGGGTATTTATTTGCACAGGAAAAATTTTAAAAATCAAATTTAAAATTTAAAAATCTAGGTCGGTCAGGCTTGTAGAACAGGGGTTTTTTTGTGGCCTTGGTCTCAGTTTTCCCCTTCATTCCGCTACATGTAGTACAGTGTGTTCACTAAATGCATATTATAATAATTAACAAATTTAGATCTACATCATAGGCCTGCAAACAAAGTATATATGTATGATCTTCCATTTGTCGATTCATGTTCATTAACTGAGAAGTGGGTCTTTTGAAAGAAGGGATTGGAATTACACGGTGCAACATGCAGTAAACATATAGTAGGCCTATATATAAATTTTCAGTCCTGTGAAATAAATTTCAATAGTTTGATGTTCTCATATTAAATACAAACTGTACATGCATTCATTTTTCAACCAAGTTACATGCAACATGTAGCTGCCATTTGCCAGCTCTAACACAAGCATGCTGACAAACTGTGTTTATATGCATAATGCATACATGTACATTATGCATGATCAATGTTACATGTTCAATTTTATATCATGACCATGGAAGTACACAAATTGATTTCATAGTAGTATACTCTTTTCATTACATCGATCTCATCAAAATAATTATAAAGGTGTGTGTCTGATACTCAAAACGAAATGGCTATATATCTCTGATCATGTCATTTGCACTGTGTCAAACAAGAGCACCAATGGTGCTGTAGCTCATTTTCCTTAATTAAATATGCAAATTAGTTAATTAATATGCTTAACATTTGAGTATTTTTTGTTTAAATGAGCTAAAATGATGAGCATACAGGTAGGACTGGGCCAGCATTTTTCTACCGTCTTACCAACATCTCTTCCTAACAAAACTTTAAACCAATGAACAAAGAATCTGCCAAGGAGTATGAAATAAATATACGTATATTTGAATCTCTGGTAACTGCATTCAGGGACATTTATACATAAGACATAAAGTTACTGAAATCATCATACGATCACTGAATGATCCCACATGATATCAAATAGTATTTACTGATGTTCTTAGGGTCTTTTATTTGTATGATACATGTACTACACCCAGTGGCGGTGCCAGGGGGCATGAGGGGGCACATGCAGGTTGTTGTTAATAAATTAAACATATTGAAACTATAAACTCTGATTTCAAGGGAATGTAAAGCTTGCATTTGGAAGAGACAGGCTTTTCACTAAACATGAGACATGGTGGATACTAAGAGTGTTGATACAGTGTGTACAGGGTGTACCAAAATAGGTTATATGTGAAGTTTTAATATGATAGTTCAAGGGAAGCTTTGAACACAACATGGGAAGGGTGTCAAAAGCACCTACAATCCAAGTATTGCCTAATACAAAATTAACACAAGCACCCATTTCTTTTTATTTTGCTACCTCAAAATCTTATTTTATGCTTATTTTTCATGTTTGAACTCATTGCCAAAAGAAAATTCAAAAATAAGATATTGCACACCATAAATAATTGAATAAAACTCGCCCGCCCTGCTGATGAGGCCTTAGCAATTACCTTCCCTAATGCATAAAAGTGCTCACTGAACCTCATTTGCATATTATGAGGGTAAACGGCTCGCTCAGGAATGTGAAGAATCAATGCAAACTTATTGTGCATTCTATGACCATTAGATTCACTGTGGTACTGGAAGAGGGTTCAAAGATTGGCATAAAAAGGAAATTTGACTTATTAAACAATAAAATTTAAATGTAACCTTTTTTGGGACACCCGGTACATCCTATCGGTACATGCACACTGCTGCAGTGACAAAGCAACATAAAAGTACCGAGGCATATCACAACATAATGTTTAACAACTAAGGCCTACTACATATACTACAAAATGATCAGCTTTTAAATATCAAAAAGGGTACAAATTGAAATAATCTGATTTGTATATACAGTTCCCAGTGGGCACAGGTTAGGATTTCGACGTTGTATCAACGTTGATACAACGTCGAAATATAACCTAACCTGATTTCAACCCGATTTCAACCTAGAGATTGGTTGAAATCAGGTCGACATTTCAACGTCGATACAACGTTGAAATTTCAACCTGATTTCAACCATGTTTCAACAAACTTTCAATGCAAAATTAGGAGGTTGAAATCAGGTTGAAACTTCAACGTTGATACAACGTTGAAATTTCAACCTGATTTCAACCAATGTTTCAATGCACAACTTAATGACCTTACATAAAATATTATTAGGACGAAATATGCATATGCCTAGTATAATACATGTTTAAAGGTCGATAGCATTGAAATTTTAGCCAAGTTTTTCTATATATCCAGGCCGCATGATCTAACGATTTAAACCGAACTTCCGTTCCCTTCTTCAAGTGGCGCGCGCGGCGTGCACTACCTCAAATACTTACGCGAAAACACCGGGTGGTACGGGGTACCCAGTGGGCACAGGTTAGGATTTCGACGTTGTTTCAACGTTGATACAACGTCGAAATCTAACCTAACCTGATTTCAACCCGATTTCAACCTAGAGATTGGTTGAAATCAGGTTGAAATTTCAACTTCGATACAACGTTGAGATTTCAACCTGATTTCAACCATGTTTCAACCAACTTTCAATGCAAAAATTAAGGAGGTTGAAATCAGGTTGAAACTTCAACGTTGATACAACGTTGAAATTTTAACCTGATTTCAACCAATGTTTCAATGCACAACTAAATGACCTTACATAAAATATTATTAGGACGAAATACGCATATGCCTAGTATAATACATGTTTAAAGGTCGATAGCATTGAAATTTTACCCAAGTTTTTCTATATATCCAGGCCGCATGATCTAACGATTTAAACCGAACTTCCGTTCCCTTCTTCAAGTGGCGCGCGCGGCGTGCACTACCTCAAATACTTACGCGAAAACACCGGGTGGTACGGGGTATGCCCCGTCGCCGCTCAATTGGCGGGCTGATGTTGATATGGGAATTCCTACAACATGGTGAAGTTGGAGCAAAAGACGTTCACAAACACTTGTTAGGGGGGGGGGGGACTGATACAAAAGGGTGGGAGGGGCTTTAGTTTTGACCCTCCTAGGGGTAGAGGAGGGGCCTTGAAAAAAATGACCAAAAATTCTCCCAGGAAAATTGAGTTTATATGATTTTCTCTGGGATTGACCCATAATTTTCATGTCAAAGTGGGGGGAGGCTGAATTTTTAGAGATCTGAAAGGGGGCGAAAAACTGTGTTTGTGATCGGTCCCTAATATGCCTATTCGCATATCTTCTAACTATTTTACTAACCCGATCATATCGCCCCGGGGTATTGCCCGGGTATCACCGCGGCGGCATAGCCGGCGTCAGTAGCTACGAGATCGGCAGATCGAGGTCGGCACCCATACGCGGGAGGCAACCGGGTGCGGGAGTGGGTGGGCCGGCCGCATCATAGGCCTATGTTGTCGATCATAGTCGGAGAAAGCAGGGGAGAGTTAGGGGGGGCACGCCCTCTCTAATTTTTTTCATGGGGACGGCAAGTGTTTATAGGTAGGCCTATACCGCACGTTTGCAAGATATTGTGGGTGGGTACGTACACGCGTGCACAATTGTGTTAACAAGCGTTCGCAAATGTTTGCGAGTACGCACTCATGTTTACAAGTGTTCATGGGTACGCTTGCGTACATTGCCGGTACGCACACACGTTCGCAAGTGTTTGCGAATACGCACGCGCGTGCGCAATTGTTTATGGGTACGCATGCACATGTTCAAGTCTTTGTAGGTACGCACATGCGTTTGCAAGTTATTGCGGGTACGCACGCGCGTTCGCAAGTGCTTGCAAGTACACATATTATGCATACACAAGTGTTTGCAAGTACAAACGCACGTTGCGGGTACGCATGCCCGTTCCCAAGTGTTTGGGAGTATACGCACGCACGTTCGCAAGTGTTTGCGTGAATACACTAGTTCTCAAGTGTTTATGCGTACGCATGCACGTTCGCAAGTGTTTGCAAGTACGCAAGCGTATGCGCAAGTGTTTATGGGTACACAAGCGTATGCGCAAGTGTTTATGGGTACGCACACGCATGCGCAAGTGTTTATGGGTACGCCCTTGTGTTCGAAAGTTATTGCACGTACGTTACGCAATCGAATTTGCAAGTGTTTTCGAGTACGCATGCCCGTTCGCAAGTGTTTATGGGTGCGCGAAAGTTATTACGGGTACGCATGCGAGTTCGCAAGTGTTTGCAAGTGCACACTCGCGTTCACAAGTGTTTATATGTACGCACGCACATTTGCAAATTATTGAAGGTACGTACGCGCGTGCACAAGTGTTTGTGAGTACGCACGTGCCTTCACAAGTGTTTATGGGTAGGCCTACGCACACGCGAGTGCAAAACTGATGCCACTGCCACGAGCGGGATGGCGCATCAATCAATGACATAATGCCATGAATGTGTCCGTTTGTTTGAACTTGATGTAGGATCTGGATTTGGATCTGGATCTGTGGAGATCATTTATAGGCGCGGCAAGCAGTGAATTAATTCTGCATCACGCTAGACTTGTAGGCTAGTCGGCCTAGGCCTATATCTGAAACATGTTGAAAAACTATTTCAAATTTTTGGATATTCGTTAGTTCTGGTCGCATTTTGACCTAAAAACATGTTTCTAATCCTAGATCACCATGTTTGGACATTCAAAAGTTTAAAAAATTTGGATTAAAATTGTAGTAGTATCGCTTTCGCCCAACACTTTTCCAGAACGGATATTGCCATCAGTAAGCAAAAGGAGTTGTACGCGACGTGTGTGACGAACATGAACTTGAGGCCTAAATTTGCAAATAAAACAGGTTAGTAAACATTTAAATTTTCTTTAAAGGTCTACTTGACTTTTGGACACATTGCTGGATGATATTTCAACTTGGTTTTCCATTATGTGTCATCAGGATATGTTAAAATAGTTAAGCTTACTGAGCAGTTAATACATGCCTGCTGCACATGACATGCATGCTGTACAATCATGAATGCACCATTCGACAGACACGAAACAGTGCCTTGAAGTTGACATGCTTAGTATTTAAGGACTTGTACTTTGTACAAAACCCAGTCATGCCAGTTTGGAATATTTGCTGCGGGCAATCAGGCCCGTAGTCTGGATTATTTGGGGAAGTGGACTTTTTCAAAATTTGGAACTTTTTGGACTGGGCGGATTTGGACAATTTTGAACGGACCAAGAAGGCATAAAAAAGGTGGTGCTGGCTACGGGCCTGGGGGAAATGCAAATGTTTATTGTATAATTAAGAAACTATGCCCCTAGGCCTAGCCCTAGCCTAGTCATATCGTGCAGCAATGCTCATGTTCTAGGTCATTACAATCGGCAATTTTTAATTTGCGATTGTACTGTTTTTGGTCAGTTTTTCTTCTTTCATTCTTTCTTCTGTCTAACCTATAACGAGCCATCGGCCCATCGTAACCATATGCTCTAGGCCAGTGTCCAACTCGGGGTCAAAGGTCATAGGTCATTTATGGCCTAAATGTGATTTTCACTAAAAATGCTTCATCTTCCACAAATTACATAATACAATGACGTCACTTGCATACCTGCATCGCCTTATGCTTGTTTCATACTACCCTGCCGCTTGCCGCTGAGCGGCGTGGCGCACGCGTATTGCAGACAAATGGACACAATCAAGGCTTGTCATTGGTTGAAACACCCTGCCGCTTGCCGCAGCGGCAAGCGGCAGGAAAGTATGCTGGAGGCTTTAGCCAGTGTCTAAAAGTTGTACAAAGAATTGGGGTCAAAGGTCATTAAGGGGGTAAAATCTCACAATTGCATTATCTCGACATCCGTAATGGGTATGGGGCTCAAACTCGGTGACAACAAATCTCATGACCAGGGGAACATTTTACAGGGTCAGGTCAAAGGTCAAATTTTAGAAATGCATTTTCTGTACATCTGTAAGGGGTACGGGACTCAAACTCTGACAACAAACTTAATGACCAGGGAATATATTGAACACTTTGCAGGGGTCAGGTCAAAGGTTATCTTGGGTCAAATCTTATAATTTCTTCTTCTGGACTCAAACTCAGTGACAGCAAATCTCATGACCAGGGGAACATTTTGCAGGGGTCAGTGAGTTCAAAGGTCATGCAGAGGTCGAATTTTAGAAATGCATTTTTTGGACATCTGTAAGGGGTACGAGGCTCAAACTAGGTGACAACAAAATTAATGACCAGGGGGGATATGTTGGAACACTTTGCAGGGGTCAGGTCAAAGGTTAACTGGGGTCAAATCTTATACCGTAATTTCATTTTTTGTAATGGATATGGGGGCTCAATTTCGGTGACAACAAACCTCGTGACCCGGGAAACATTAAGGTCAAAGGTCAGGTCAAATGGTCATTAAAGAGTTACATGCCTTGCGATTGTCTGCGCTCTGTGAGCGCAAATCATTATCTCTAGTGTATTTTTTTTAGACATTAAGTTACTGGTAGGGCAGACTAGATGTGTCTTTGATGATTTGACATGAATTTCAATGTCAAAATGACAATGAGTTTTAAAAATAATATACTGAGTGATAGTGATACCAAGTTTGTGGAAGTCCACATCCCACTGACAAAATGATATTTTAATAAGCGCAGAATTATGAAGAATACAGGGCCCAGGAGCCTATAAATATGGCTAGGCGTAAATAGTAGTACAAGTAATATTTAGTTAGTAATCTTAGGACAAGGCTAGTGGAATTTGTGGAATAAAGCTTTTTTCAAATAAATAGAGCTTAAGAGCTCGGATAGCAACGTTTTCACGTATTTTGTGTGGGACCTGAGAGCACATCAGACATATCTAATTGCATTTTGATTTGAATACGAGGAGTGTCCTTCTAGTACGGTATCAAATAATTTTGATTTTTTGAAATTCGAGATTAAAAATTGATATTTTTGAAACAGTCCTCGAAGTAAATTCTATAAATCTAATGATATATACTTAAAGTGTATGTAGCTGGGACGAAGATATAGATTGTTCCCCGACAAAATTTAGGTCTTTTGGGGAAAAATCTATATATGAAAGGTCAAAATTGTCAATTGATAGTTGGCTTTTCATCCCAGCTACATACACTTCAAGTAGATATCATTCGATTTATTAAGTTTACTTTGAGAAAATTCTGTTAAATGTCAAAAATTGCCATTTTTAATAATTTGCCCCAAAATCTTTATTGCATCGCGAATTTCAATAAATTTAAATTATTAAATATATCAGAAGGACATCCCTCCCCCTATTCAAAATTATCGATATGTCTGATGAGCTCTGCTCTAAGCGCGCTTCAGACTCCGAGTATTGTACGTACAATATTGTATGTACAATATGTACGTTATTTAATCTATTGCCATTCTATTTCCAGTAATGTTTAAGTTCTAACGAATGTTTGATGACGAAAAATCGATAATATGTTACATACAATATCTAGCAGAAATATATTATCGATTTTACGTCATCAAACATTCGTTAGAACTTAAACATTACTGGAAATAGAATGGCAATAGATTAAATAACGTACATATTGTACATACAATATTGTACGTACAATAAAAAGTCTGTATACTGCTTAAGGTCCCACAATAAATGTGCAAAGATGGGTGACCGACTCCTTAACATAACTTTAGGCTAGCTTGACATAAAATATCTATGCAATGAATAATAACTATACTACATGAGTACTGGCCTACATTTACGTATCTTCTGCTTTAATCATGTTAATGTTCGCTTGTGCTTCCTTGGTAGGCCTAGTTGCAACCGCTTAGTAAACATAACGGGGGAGGCCTATATCTAATCTTTTCTGAGAGACTTAAGGTTAAATTACAAAGATAATCATAGGACCCATATATTAATAATCTACTTATCTTCGTTTTTAATAGGCTAAATGAATTATGAACTTTATTCAGTATTAGAAAGAAAGTGAGGCTATTTTTAATTTTTCATTAAACTTATCACTGCTCTATGTCAAAAATATCATGTTCTCTGAGTATGCCTACTTTAAACATGTGCAAGCATGAGCCAATTAGTGTTGAACTCTTTTTAGGTAGATTTTTTAGGCAGAAGATTTCACATCCCCAAATAATGTCTCTAGTCTAAAGCATGTGTATAAAGGAGCAAAAATAAGTTATAATTTCCTCTTTTTGGTCCCAAGAATGGCCCTAAGAATTGTTCAGCAGAATGACCCTAAACAGTCAGGAGTAACAGGTCTACCTTCAGTAGGCCTATGACTATTTTACATTAAGCATATTAATCGTGCTGCAAGTCTATGTCAAATATAATGTTTTTGTATGTGTATTTTTTAAATCCCTAAGTTGTTATTTTTGTCGTTACAGCTGACGTGTTGTTGTGCCACGTGACAATGGAATCAAAACAAGATTGGCCATGCAATAGACAGACTAGTCCATGAAAATGTACAATGTATAAAGCATCAACAAAATTGACTTAACTTAGACAGTTTAGATGCAGCCAAAGATTTCGGATGAACTAACAACTTGAGAGAGCCATAATTGTAATACAAGAGCATGGTCAAATCAAAGATGGAGTAAACTGGCACGGCATGGCATGGACCAACTCCTCCCGGGCAACTCCTACACTGAATAAAGTCCATCGTTGAGCAGTTGCTGCCACATACTACTCATCCGTTCAAGATCTAACTTAAGTTGTTAGTCATCATTCATTCCATATCGCCCGCAGATGGAATGAACTCACGCCTCACATTCCAGGAACTGTGAAATGGACCAGCTTCAAAAAGTGTTTTGGTCAAAAATGTGATTTTTGGTCAAAAAATGTGCAAACCCATCAGCTTAATGATAACAGCTGTTCTTGCCTTGATATGTGTCTTGACATAGAAAGAACTAAGCAAGCAAATACAGATTCTGGTCTAGATGTTCTTAATATTGGTATTGATGACATCATCAATGCGATATAAGCCTACTGATAGGGTTGACGTTTTCGATGCTTATCTCCTTCAGCTAAAACTGAGCACGACAAGGATCCTTTGAATACGTTGAAGGGTGGATTGCAAACGCAGAACAGCTATTGATCACACTATCTGTATTATTATGATCTGATCATCAGTCTAAGAAAGCTCTGTGAAGTTCTTCGATGAGAAAAATAGAAGTATTCAGTTGTATAATCTGTTAACAATTTTCAGTTTAGTTATACGTGTAAAAGTCAGGACTTAGAAACCATAATTATGTTAAAGATATGGTATCAGAAGTTTTAAGTAAATTGTAACGTGAAAAGAAGAAAAACTTGAGATTTTTACTCAAGATTTTTACGCAAGCCAGGGGAAACCCTATATTAACATTAAGTATAATGGGCACATTGCATCCAGTACATTCTTAAAAGGTTCCAAAAGGGTCAAGTTCTAAAGTGTCCTCCTAGTATATATATAGGCCTATGGATAACCCTCGCACTTTAACACAAACAGCTTTCTGAAAATTCACGAGTTCTTTTGAGAACCATCACAAATCTAATGTAGAGCTCTAACACTTTTTAAACAAATACACACGTTTTAAAGGAAGGCTCCGCCTATCACAACATTATTCCCTATTATATGTAAGAAAAATAATTATCATGCACGAATCACGTGGTTTTATCTAAAACAAACTCATGGCGACCATGTGATTCGTGCTTGATTATTATTTTTCTAACATAAATTTATAAGGCACGATGTTATGATTGCCGGAGACTCCTTAAAGTGCTTAGGAATAAAAGAAAATACTGTTTTCCACATTTTCACGAAACGATAGGTATTTTTGGCAACTCCAACTCCTAAACATCACAAATCACAAATAAAAAGCTTACGAGATCTAATTTCTAAAAGTTTAAAATGACTTTCAGCACAAAATTCCAAGCAGCCTTGAATTTTCGATGTGTGACACACATCTTCATGGTAGGAAGTCCTGTGATGTTGTTACTTGTTACATATCTAAACATGTATAGCTAAACGTTAGCAGTGTTGAAGACGGGGTATAAGTGTTCAGGATGCGTTTAGATACAAATTGTATCAAAGTATGATACATGTAACCATGGTAACGTAACTCTGGTAAGGACGGAGCTGATTTTATTTTGGATTTGCGATGTGTAGGAGAATATGTTTCAAAATATGAAACCATAACTTACCCTGAATTCAAACTCTATTAAGGGATGGAGTATGAACGTTTGGACAGTATTTATTGTGGGACTTTTGATTTGTTGCAATTTTGATTTGTTGAAATTCGCAATGTAATACACATTTTATAGCAAATCATTAAAAATTGATATTTTTGATATTTAACAGTACTCGAAGTTAACTTCATAAATCTGATGATTTATACTTGAGGTGTATGTAGGTGGGATGAAAAAACCGACGATCAATTGAAAATTTTGACCTTTCGTATTGAAGATATAGATTTTTTTTCCCAAACACCAAAAAAATTGGTCTTTTTGGGAAAAAATCTATATCTTCAATATGAAAGGTCAAAATGTTCAATGTTTCAAGTGTTTTTGGTGTTTTCCAGCTAAGGCGGCAGCCACTATGAAAGTGGCTATACCATCTTGAAAAATTACGTCATATCCAAAATTGTTCTGCAGCTAGAGCACTATAATATTCCTGGTTGATTTTATACCAATAATAGGTGAAAGAAGTGTCCTGTATGTACATGTTGTCAACTCTATAATAACATGTTAAAATATCGTGTATCTATTTTTCAAAAGTGTTTTTAGAACGTTATTAAAACGGTTTTATACCCTTTATATAAACCAACAATAAAACGTTATATGTAAAATGTTTTGTGTTTGCTGGGCAACTCAACTTGCAGGCTCTGCGACGACGTTGAAAAATTGATATGATGATGATATCAAAAATAAATTTCAAAGTTCAAGGTAACTCGACTTATTGAGGCTTTTACGATAAACTGATATAAAAAGGTGAGAAATTAGCAAAATCGAATACTAAGAAGATTGCCCAAAGTTGCATGTTTACTCAGTGGTGGCCATCTTGAAAAAAAATTTGATTTTTGACAAAATGTGTTTTTGGTAAAATGTTATTTTTGGTCATAAAATTTATATTTATATGTGATTTTTGGTCAGGGGTCAAAAATGTGTTTTATGGTCAAAATGTGATTCATGGTCAAAATGTGATTTTTGGTCCAAAATGTTCTCTTGGTCAAAAATGTGATTTTTAGTCAAAAATGTGATTTTGGGTCAAAAATATGATTTTCGGTCAAATATGTGATATTTGGTTAAAAATGTGATTTATGGACAAAAATGTACTCTTGGTCAAAAATGTGATTTTTGGTCTGAAATGTGATTTTTAGTCAAAAATGTGATTTTTGGTGAAAAATGTGATTTTGGTGAAAAATGCGATTTTCAGTCAAAAATGTGGTTTTTAGTCAAAAATAGGATTTTCGGTCAAAAATGTGATATTTGTTCAAAAAATGTGATTTTTTGGTCAAAAATGTGATATTTAGTCAAAATGTGATTTTTGGTCAAAAACATGACCGCCGCGCACGGGCCCACCGACTCCACGCCCGCTTGCCTCCCGTGTTGCGGTGCCGACTTCACCGGCCCTCCGACGCATGCTCCACTGCACATGGCCAACCGACAACACACCCGGTAGACTCCCGCGTATGGATGCCGACTGCACCGTCCCTCTGCACCGACCACTGCGCGCGGCTCACCACGACTCCACACCCGGTTGCATCCCGCGTATGGGTGCCGCCTGCACCGGCCCTCTGCACCGACAACGACGGCGATACCAGTTACCCAGGGGGCGATACAAGGCCTAGCCTATAATCATGAATTCATGATAATATTCTCCCAGACGGACCACAGCGGTGAGGTTCTACACGTGGGTACGTATAAATTTATTACTATATAATAATTATATTTGAATAAATATCAGGTTAAAATCGGATTGAATTCAGGTTGAAATTCGGTTGAAATTTCGACGTTAATACAACGTGAAATTCAGGTTGAAATTAGGTTGAAATTTCGACGTTGAATCAACGTTGAAATCGGGTTGAAATCAGGTTAGAGTCGATTTGCAAATACAACGTGATTTCAACGTCGAAACGTCAACCTGATTTCAACGTGATTTCAACGTCGGGTGTGCCCACTGGGTATGCTATACGGCCCCGTCGCCGCTCAATTGGCGGGCTGATGTTGATATGGGAATTCCTACAACATGGTGAAGTTGGTGCAAGAGACGTTCACAAACACTTGTTGGGGGGGGGGGCTGATGCAAAAGGGTGGGGAGGGGCTTTAGTTTTGACCCTCCTAGGGGTAGAGGAGGGGCCTTGAAAAAATGACCAAAAATTTTCCCAGGAAAATTGAGTTTATATGATTTTCTATGGGATTGACCCATAATTTTCATGTCAAAGGGGGAGGCTGAATTTTTAGAGATCTGAAAGGGGCGGAAAACTTTCGCGATGATTTTTTTTTGCATCAGCCCCTAACAAGTGTTTGTGAGCGGTCCCTAATATGCCTATTCGCATATCTTCAAACTATTTTACTAACCCGATCATATCGCCCCGGGGAATTGCCCGGGTATCGCCACGGTGGCATAGCCGGTGTAGTAGCTACAAGGTCGGCATATCGAGGTCGGCACCCATACGCGGGAGGCAACCGGGTGTGGGAGTGGGTGGGCCGGCCGCATCATAGGCCTATGTTGTCGATCATAGTCGGAGAAAGCAGGGGAGTGTTAGGGGGGACGCCCTCTCTAATTTTTTTTTTTCATGGGGACGGCAAGTGTTTATAGGTAGGCCTATACCGCACGTTTGCAAGATATTGTGGGTGGGTATGTACACGCGTGCACAATTGTGTTAACAAGCGTTCGCAAATGTTTGCGAGTACGCACTCATGTTTACAAGTGTTCATGGGTACGCTTGCGTACATTGCCGGTACGCACGCACGTTCGCAAGTGTTTGCGAATACGCATGCACGTGCGCAATTGTTTATGGGTACGCATGCACATGTTCAAGTCTTTATAGGTACGCACATGCGTTTGCAAGTTATTTCGGGTACGCACGCGCGTTCGCAAGTGTTTGCAAGTATACACATAATGCATACACAAGTGTTTGCAAGTACAAACGCACGTTCTCAAGTGTTTGGGAGTATACGCATGCACGTTCGCAAGTGTTTGCGTGAATACACTCGTTCTCAAGTGTTTATGCGTACGCATGCACGTTCGCAAGTGTTTGCAAGTACGCAAGCGTATGCGCAAGTGTTTACGGGTACGCACACGCATGCGCAGGTGTTGATGGGTACGCACTTGTGTTCGAAAGTTATTGCGGGTACGCACGCGCGTACGTTACGCAATCGAGTTTGCAAGTGTTTTCGAGTACGCATGCCCGTTCGCAAGTGTTTATGGGTACGCGAAAGTTATTACGGGTACGCATGCGAGTTCGCAAGTGTTTGCAAGTGCACACTCGCGTTCACAAGTGTTTATAGGTAGGCCTACGCACGCACATTTGCAAATTATTGAAGGTATACGTACGCGCGTGCACAAGTGTTTGTGAGTACGCACACAAGTGTTTATGGGTAGGCCTACGCACACGCGAGTGCAAAACTGATGCCACTGCCACGAGCGGGACGGCGCATCAATCAATGACATAATGCCTTGAATGTGTCCGTTTGTTTGAACTTGATGTAGGACTAGGATCTGGATTTGGATCTGGATAGGCAAGCAGTGAATTCTGCATCACGCTAGAGTTGTAGGCTAGTCGGCCTAGGCCTATGAAACATGTTGAAAAATAATTTCAAATTTTTGGATATTCGTTAGTTCTGGTCGCATTTTTACCTATAAACATGTTTCTAATCCTAGATCACCATGTTTGGACATTCAAAAGTTTAAAAAATTTTGGATTAAAATTGTAGTAGTATCGCTTTCGCCCAACACTTTTCCAGAACGGATATTGCGATATTGCCCAATGTACATCAGTAAGCAAAAGGAGTTGTACGCGTACGTGTGACGAACATAAACTTGAGGCCTAAATTTGCAAATAAAACAGGTTAGTAAACATTTAAATTTTCTTTAAAGGTCTACTTGACTTTTGGACACATTGCTGGATTTATATTTCAACTTGGTTTTCCATTTTGTATTATCAGGATATGTTAAAATAGTTAAGCTTACTGAGCAGTTAAATTACATGCCTGCTGCACATGCCATGCATGCTGTACAATCATGAATGCACCATTCGAGACACGAAACAGTGCCTTGAAGTTGACATGCTTAATGACTTGTACTTGTACAAGACCCAGTCATGCCAGTTTGGAATATTTGCTGGGGGCAATCAGGCCCGTAGTCTGGATTGATTGGGGGGATATTGATTTTGAAAAAGTGGACTTTTTTTTTTCAAAATTTGGAACTTTTTGGACTGGGCGGATTTGGACATTTTTGGACGGACCAAGATTACAGAAGGCATAAAAAACCTCTATTTTTCGCTCGCTGCGCTCGCAAATGGGACTTTTTGGGTTAAAAAAAGGGGAACTTTTTGGGCCTTTGGCATGGGGGGGTGCTGGCTACGGGCCTGGGGAAATGCAAATGTTTATTGTATAATTAAGAAACTAGGCCCCTAGAGCCTAGCGATTGTACTGTTTTTGGTCAGTTCTTCTTTCTTTCTTTCTTTCTTCTGTCAAACCTATAAAGCTGAATTTATACTCGATCGCCGAGCGATGCGATTAATCGCTTTTGAAAAAGCGATTTGCAATCGCCGAATTTTGCGATGCATCGCCCGTCGCTTTTGCATTTATACTTATCACGGCGATAGCGATTGCAGACGACAATTAAAATATTCTAAATGCCACAAAATACATTTTTAAAACATCAGTTGCTGTCAATAATTATTACTTTGAATTAATTTATCACCAAAAGTTAAAAATCGAGAAAGGTAAATTAATTAGCAAAATAATAGATCCAGTTGGTGGTATATGATTGGTTGACGCATTCACGTGTCAAGCGATATCGCTGGGAAGTTGAGATTTCTTCAACTTGCAAAAGCGACGTCGTTTTTGCCTCAGCGATTTGAATCGATTGATCGGCTTGACGCTCTGGAAATGTAAGTAAACATTGAGCATGCGTGAAAATCGCTTTTCTGCAAAAGCGATTGAGTATAAATTCAGCTTAACGAGTCATCGTAGCCATATGCTCTAGGCCAGTGTCCAACTCGGTGGGTCAAAGGTCATATGTCATTTATGGCCAAAATGTGATTTTCACTAAAAATGCTTCATCTTCCACAAATTACATAATACAATGACGTCACTTGCATACCTGCATCGCCTTAGCCAATGTCTAAAGCTGAATTTATACTCATTTCACGCATGCTCAATGTTTACTTACATTTCCAGAGCGTCAAGCCGATCAATCGATTCAAATCGCGGAGGCAAAAACGACGTCGCTTTTGCAAGTTGAAGAAATCTCAACTTCCCAGCGATATCGCTTGACACGTGAATGCGTCAACCAATCATATACAACCAACTGGATCTATTATTTTGCTAATTAATTTACCTTTCTCGATTTTTAACTTCTGATGATGAATTAATTCAAAGCAATAATTATTGACAGCAACTGATGTTTTAAAAATGTATTTTGTGGCATTTAGAATATTTTAATTGTCGTCTGCAATCGCTATCGCCGTGATAAGTATAAATGCAAAAGCGACGGGCGATGCATCGCAAAATTCGGCGATTGCAAATCGCTTTTTCAAAAGCGATTAATCGCATCGCTCGGCGATCGAGTATAAATTCAGCTAAAAAGTTGTACAAAGAATTGGGGTCAAAGGTCATTAAGAGGGGGATCTCACAATTGCATTATCTCGACATCCGTAATGGGTATGGGGCTCAAACTCGGTGACAACAAATCTCATGACCAGGGCCGGGGACATTTTACAGGGGTCAGGTCAAAGGTCAAATTTTAGAAATGCATTTTCTGTAAGGGGTACGGCCTACGGGACTCAAACTCTGTGACAACAAACTGACCAAGGGAATATATTGAACACTTTGCAGGGGTCAGGTCAAAGGTTATCTTGGGTCAAATCTTATAATTTCTTCTTCTGGACTCAAACTCAGTGACAGCAAATCTCATGACCAGGGAAACATTTTGCAGGAGTCAGTGAGTTCAAAGGTCATGCAGGGGTCAAATTTTAGAAATGAATTTTTTGGACATCTGTAAGGGGTACGAGGCTCAAACTCGGTGACAACAAAATTAATGACCAGGGGGGGATATGTTGAAACACTTTGCAGGGGTCAGGTCAAAGGTTAACTGGGGTCAAATCTTATACCGTAATTTCATTTTCTGTAATGGATATGGGGGCTCAATTTCGGTGACAACAAACTTCGTGGCCCGGGAAACATTAAGGTCAAAGGTCAGGTCAAATGGTCATTAAAGAGTTACATGCCTTGCGATTGTCTGCGCTCTGTAAGCGCAAATCATTATCTCTAGTGTATTTTTTTTTAGACATTAAGTTACTGGTAGGGCAGACTAGATGTGTCTTTGATGATTTGACATGAATTTCAATGTCAAAATGACAATTATTTTTAAAAATAATAAACTGAGTGATAGTGATACCAAGTTCGTGGAAGTCCACATCCCACTGACAAAATGATATTTTAATAAGCGCAGAATTATGAAGCATACATGGCCCAGGCCTATAAATATGGCTAGGCGTAAATAGTAGTACCAGTAATATTCAGTTAGACTAGGCTAGTGGAATTTGTGGAATAAAGTTCTTTTCAAATAGATAGAGCTTAAGAGCTCGGATAGCAACGTTTTCACGTATTTTGTGTGGGACCTGAGAGCAAATCAGACATATCTAATTGCATTTTGATTTGAATACGAGGAATGTCCTTCTAGTACGGTATCAAATAATTTTTTGAAATTCGAGATTAAAAATTGATATTTTGAAACAGTCCTCGAAGTAAATTCTATAAATCTAATGATATACTTAAAGTGTATGTAGCTGGGACGAGCGGCCGTCAATCATATGAACATTTTGACCTTTCCTATTGAATTAAGATATAGATTGTTCCCCAACAAAATTTAGGTCTTTTGGGGAAAAATCTATATATGAACAGATGAAAGGTCAAATTTGTCAATTGATAGTTGGCTTTTCATCCCAGCTACATACACTTCAAGTAGATATCATTCGATTTATTAAGTTTACTTTGAGAACTGTTAAATGTCAAAATTGCCATTTTAATAATTTGCCCCAAAATTTTTATTGCATCGCGAATTTCAAAAAATTTAAATTATTAAATATATCAGAAGGACATCCCTATTCAAAATTAATCATGTTAATGTTCGTTTGTGCTTCCTTGGTAGGCCTAGTTGCAACCGTTTAGTAAACATAACGGGTAGGCCTATATCTAATCTTTTCTGAGAGACTTAAGGTTAAATTACAAATATACATCATATGACCCTAATATTAATAATCTACTTATCTTCGTTTTTAATAGGCTAAATGAATTATGAACTTTATTCAGTATTTGTATTCACGAGATTTAGACCCTTAAAGCTATAGGCCTATACCTTCCAAGTTATTAAAGGTCGTAAAGATCTTCCTCAAATAGATTCAACATTAAGGTGCAATCTGCAGTTCTCTAGAAAGAAAGTGAGGCTATTTTTAATTTTTCATTAAACTTATCACTGCTCTATGTCAAAAATATCATGTTCTCTGAGTATGCCTACTTTAAACATGTGCAAGCATGAGCCAATTAGTGTTGAACACTCTTTAGGCAGATTTTTTTAGGCAGAAGATTTCACATCCCCAAAATCAATAATTTCTCTAGTCTAAAGCATGTGTCTAAAGGAGCAAAGATAAGTTATACTTTCCCTCTTTTTGGTCCCAAGAATGGCCCTAAGAATTGTTCAGCAGAATTACCCTAAACAGTCAGGAGTAACAGGTCTACCTTCAGTAGGCCTAGTATGCCTATTTTACATTAAGCATATTAATCGTACTGTAAGTCTATGTCAAATATAATGTTTTTGTATGTGTAAATTATGGAAATAATTGTATTTTAAATCCTGAAATTGTTATTTTTGTCGTTACAGCTGACCTGTTGTTGTGCCACGTGACAATGGAATCAAAACAAGATTGGCCATGCAATAGACAGACTATAATCCATGACAATGTACAATGTATAAAGCATCAAGAAAATTGACTTAACTTAGAAAGTTTAGATGCAGCCAAAGATTTCGGATGAACTGACAACTTGAGAGAGCCATAATTTTAATACATAAGAGCACGGTCAAATCAAAGATGGAGTAAACTGGCACGGCATGGCATGGACCAACTCCTACACTGAATAAAGTCCATTGTTGAGCAGTTGCTGCCACATACTACTCATCCGTTCAAGATCTAACTTAAGTTGTTAGTCATCATTCATTCCATATAGCCCGCAGATGGAATGAACTCACGCCTCACATTCCAGGAACTGTGAAATGGACCAGCTTCAAAAAGTGTTTTGGTCAAAAATGTGATTTTTGGTCAAAAAATGTGCTAACCCATCAGCTTAATGATAACAGCTGTTATTGCCTTGATATGTGTCTTGACATAGAAAGAACTAAGCAAGCAAATACAGATTCTGGTCTAGATTGTCTTAATATTGGTATTGATGACATCATCAATGCGATATAAGCCTACTGATAGGGTTGACGTTTTCGATGCTTATCTCCTTCAGCTTAAACTGAGCACGACAAGGATCCTTTGAATACGTTGAAGGGTGGATTGCAAACGCAGAACACTTCCAAAGCTATTGATCACACTATCTGTATATGATCTGATCATCAGTCTAAGAAAGTTCTGTGAAGTTCTTCGATGAGAAAAATAGAAGTATTCAGTTGTATAATCTGTCAACAATTTCAAGTTTAGTTATACGTGTAAAAGTCAGGACTTAGAAACCATAATTATGTTAAAGATATCTTACGTGGTATCAGAAGTTTTAAGTAAGTTGTAACGTGAAAAGAAGAAAAACTTGAGATTTTTACTCAAGATTTTTACGCAAGCCAGGGGAAACCCTATATTAACATTAAGTATAATGGGCACATTGCATCCAGTACATTCTTAAAAGGTTCCAAAACGGTCAAGTTCTAAAGTGTCCTCCTAGTACATATATAGGCCTATGGATAACCCTCGCACTTTAACACAAACAGCTTTCTGAAAATTCACGAGTTCTTTTGAGAACCATAACTAAATCTAATGTATTTAGGCTCTAAATGTCCAGCTCTAACACTTCTTTTTAAACAAATACACACGTTTTAAAGGAAGGCTCCGCCTATCACAACATTATGCCCTATTATATGTAAGAAAAATAATTATCAAGCACGAATCACGTGGTTTTATCTAAAACAAACTCATGGCGACCATGTGATTCGTGCTTGATGTTTATTTTTCTAACATAAATTTATAAGGCATGATGTTATGATTGCCGGAGACGAAGTGCTTAGGAATAAAAGAAAATATTGTTTTCCACATTTTCACGAAACGATAGGTATTTTTGGCAACTCCAACTCCTAAACATCACAAATCACAAATAAAAAGCTTACATATCTAATTTCAAAAAGTTTAAAATGACTTTCAGCCCAAAATTCCAAGCAACCTTGAATTTTCGATGTGTGACACACATCTTCATGGTAGGATGTCCTATGATGTTGTTACTTGTTACATACATGTATCTAAACATGCATGTCACTTAGCCAAACGTTAACAGTGTTGAAGACGGGATATAAGTGTTCAGGATGCGTTTAGATACAAATTGTATCAAAGTATGATACTTGTAACCATGGTAACGTAACTTGAAAATCAAAAGGACGGAGCTGATTTTATTTTGGATTTGCGATGTGTAGGAGAATATGTTTCAAAATATGAAACCATAACTTACCCTGAATTCAAACTCTATTAAGGGATGGAGTATGCACGTTTGGACAGTATTTATTGTGGGACATTAGAGCACATCAGACATATCGAATTGCATTCTGAATACGAAGAATGTCCTTCTGATATTAAAAATTTTTGATTTTTTTTAAATTCGCAATGTAATACACATTTGAGCAAATCATTAAAAACTGATATTTTTAATATTTAACAGTACTCGAAGTAAACTTCATAAATCTGATGATTTTTTCCCCAAAACACCAAAAAAATTAGGTCTTTTGGGGAAAAAATCTATATCTTCAATATGAAAGGTCAAATTTTTCAATTGATCGTCGGCTTTTCCTCCCAGCTACATACACTTTAAGAATATATCATTAGATTTATAAAATTTACTTCGAGGACTGTTATATATCAAAATGTGAAAAATATCAAATTTTAATAATTTGTCATAAAATTTGTATTATATCGTGAATTTAAAAAATGAAAATTATTTGATATCAGAAAGACATTCTCCGTATTCAGAATGCAATTCAGATATGTCTGATGTGCTCTCATGTCCCATAAAAATATTCATTCCAGATCCCTTAAAATTGCATATTATGTTCTAAAGACACAAAATAAAATTAGAAACAATTTTCTCAATTTCTTGAATAAGGACCTTAAAATATCCCAAATTTTGGTCAAAATTTTTGACCCATATTTTTGATTAATATAAAATTATTGAGAGAACTGTTTCTAGTTTTGTGTCTTTAGAACATGCAGGTTTTTTTAAGACACACAAAACTATTTAAGTGTTTTTGGTGTTTTCCAGCTAAGGCGGCAGCCACTATGAACGTGGCTATACCATCTTGAAAAAAATAATGGATTACCTTGTTCTGCAGCTAGAGCACTATAATATTCCTGGTTGATTTTATACCAATAATAGGTGAAAGAAGTGTCCTGTATGTACATGTGTTTGTTGTTGTTTTCAACTAAGGCAGTTGCCATTTATTACTATTACTTGCATTATAAAGGTACAAAAATGCTTTGTCAACTCTATAATAACATGTTAATATATCGTGCATCTATTTTTCAAAAGTGTTTTTAGAACGTTATTAAAACGTTTTTATACCCTTTATATAAACCAACAATAAAACGTTATCTGTAAAATGTTTTGTGTTTGCTGGGCAACTCAACTTGCAGGTTCTACGACGACGTTGAAAAATTTATATGATGATGATATCAAAAATAAATTTCAAAGTTCAAGGTAACTCGACTTATGGCCTAAAACGCGACGCTTACTTTGCACGTAAAATCTTTGGAAAGCTATTTAGGATTTGAAGGTTAAAAATCATCAAATTGAGGCTTTTACGATAAAAAGGTGAGAAATTAGCAAAATCGAATACTAAGAAGATTGCCCAAGTTGATTTTTGACAAAATGTGTTTTTTGGTAAAATGTTATTTTGGTCATAAATGTGATTTTTGGTCAAAAATATGTTTTTTTTCAAAACGTGATTTTTGGTCAGGGGTCAAAATGTGATTTATAATAAAAAAATGTGATTCATGGTCAAAATGTGATTTTTGGTTTAAAATGTACTCTTGGTCAAAAATGTGATTTTTGGTCTAAAATGTGATATTTGGTCAAAAATTTAATTTTGGTCAAAATAGGATTTTCCGTCAAAAATGTGTTATTTGTTCAAAATGTGATTTTTTGGTCAAAAATGTGATATTTGTTCAAAAATGTGATTTTCAGTCAAAAATGTGATTTTTGGTCAAAAAATAGGATTTTCGGTCAAAAATGTGATATTTGTTCAAAATGTGATTTTTGGTCAAAATGCAATTTTGGTAAAATTGTGATTTTTGGTCAAAATGTGATTTTTGGTCAAAATGTGATTTTTGGTCAAAAATGTGTTTTTTGGTCCAAAATGTGTTTTTTGGTCAAAAATGTGATTTTTGGTCAAAAACATGACCGCCGCGCACGGGCCCGGGCGCACCCGATTGCCTCCCGCGTTGCGGTGCCGACTGCACCGGCCCTCCGACTCCGACGCATGCTCCACTGCACGAGGCCAACCGACACCACACCCGGTAGACTCTCGCGTATGGATGCCGACTGCACCGTCCCTCTGCACCGACCACTGCGCGCGGCTCACCACGACTCCACACCCGGTTGCATCCCGCGTATGGGTGCCGACTGCACCGGCCCTCTGCACCGACAACGACGGCGATACCAGTTACCCAGGGGCGATACCAATCCTAGCCTATAATCATGAATTCATGATAATATTCTCCCAGACGGACCACAGCGGTGAGGTTCTACAAGTGGGTACGTATAAATTTATTACTATATAATAATTATATTTAAATAAATATCAGGTTAAAATCGGATTAAATTCAGGTTGAAATTTCGGCGTTTAATACAACATGAAATTCAGGTTGAAATTAGGTTGAAATTTCGACGTTGAATCAACGTTGAAATCGGGTTGAAATCAGGTTAGAGTCGATTTGCAAATACAACGTGATTTCAACGTCGAAACGTCAACCTGATTTCAACGTGATTTCAACGTCGGGTGTGCCCACTGGGTTATATTGGTTTGTGATGTGGTACGTCACAAGGAGGTACTTCTGTGCAGGGGTCAGTTTTGAGTTTTTTACATATCGTACAGATAATTTCCACACTGCTTTTTGTTGTTGTTAGAATTGGATATTCCAAATTAAGCTAAGTTATGGAATTCCAAAGTTGGAGTGTCTTATATACCGGTATATTAAAAGTCAACATTTAGATATCGTCCTTATGTTAAATTAAATGTTTTGTGGGAAAGTGATCAAAGTTTACATCCAAAAGTGTAAAACAAAATGCAGGTTGCAGCAGATTAATTTCAGTCCCAACCTTAAGACAACATTAAACATTATCAGCATCATAAATTTGCAAAAAACTCAAAATTATATAAAAATCATCCATGGCTGGGTATTTAGCTGTTTCTCCACTCCCGTTCGTGCCCAGAAGTGCCTTTTTGACAAACCCTGTCACATGTACATATGCTATGTTTACAAACCATGCAACAACAAAACAACAGGTTGGCTTAAGAACCACTAGACCCAGTGGCGCAACTTTGGGTCAGGGTACCCTGGGTTGCAAGGGGTTAAAAGTGGATCGGGTGGGTGTTCCTGATGAAGGATGTACATGGTGCAGTGCAAAGCCATATTCCCAATTAACTGGGTGTCCCTTAGCCCGGGTATGTGGGTGCACACCGTTAGAGCACAAAGGAGTAACGCCACTGACTGGATGCATGTTTGTACCAAATTTTATGCATTTTTCATGCCAATTCCAAATATGGGCATGATATTTTATGACAATTCTGATTTTTTTTTATTTAATTCTTTTAAAAAAATCATCTGCACTCGACATCTACCGACTCCCGAGTAATGAAACTGCATATTGTCTTTGATACTTTCATCTGTGTATCAGACTTGTATAACAGATAGTGAATAATACACTCCTCAAAAGAATTAAAGGATCAGTTGAATATAATCAGCATTTTTGAAAACATTGAATATGATGATAATATTATTGATAGTTGTGCTTGATCTTTCATTTCATCACTTGTTCCTTAAGGGATCTAGAATGAGCGTTTATGGCGTTTCGACAGTATTTTTTGTGGGACATGAGAGCACCTCAGACGTATCGAATTTGTATTTTGAATACGATCGAGCACGTCTTTCTGATATCAAATAATTTTCATTTTTTGAAATTCACGATATAATTCAAATTTTATGACAAATTATTAAAATTTGATATTTTCAAATTTTGATATATAACAGTCCTCGAAATGAATTTTATAAATCTAATGATATATTCTAACAGTGTATGTAACTGGCAGGAAAAGCAGATGATCAATTGAAAATTTTGACTTTTTATATTGAAGATATGGATTTTTTCCCAAAAAGACCTATTTTTGTTTGTGTGTTTTGGGACAAAAATCCATATCTTCAATACTAAAGGTCAAAATTTTCAATTGATCGTCGGCTTTTCATCCCACCTACATACACTTTAAGTATAAATCATCAGATTTATAAAGTTTATTTCAAGTACTGTTAAATATCAGAAATATCAATTTTTAATGATTTGCCATAAAATGTGTATTACATTGCGAATTTCAAAAAATTATTTGATATCAGAAGGACATTCTTCGTATTCAGAATGCAATTCGATGTGTCTGATGTGCTCTAATGTCCCACAATAAATACCGTCCAAACGTTCATACCCGGCCCTTCCCTTAAGCTACAGACAAAATTCATTCATTACAAATATCTGCCATCACCCACATCGTGAGGAGTGAGGAAAATGGTGGCCAAAATTTCAATTTTGAAGCCATTTTTCAAATGTCATCACGGTCAAGGTCAAGTCGCATAACATGGTGGGTTTTTTCTAGAGTCTATGGTTTATGTATGTGATGTGGGTGTGGGTCTATACGTCATATTAGTGGGTATAAGATGCCCTCAATGTATCTCCACGGGTGGGGAAATTCATAATGTAACCGTACAAAAGATGACCACCCGGCCCCTCCTCGTTTCTCTGAGGGTAGGGTCTTAATTGTGCTCATTAAATGGTACAGAAAGACAGAACACATAGAGTATTCATTTATGCATTACGTTGCACTATTAAGGGAGTTCAATTATGACCCCTACTCAGATATGTGAGGAGGGGGCGGGAGATCATCTTTTGTGCGTTTACATTAATGAGTTTCCCCACCCCGGGGATATATTGAGGGCATATTATACCAACTAATGTGATGTAAAGACCCAAACACACATCACATACACAAACCCATCTCAATATGTAATTTGACCATGGTAACGTTTGAAAAATTACTTCAAAATCGACATTTTAGCCTCCATTTCCCCCTCCCCTTAAGATGTGGGTGATAGCGGATATTTGTAATGAGTGAATTTTGTTTTGTTCTTTTGAGGAGTGCATATAATGTCATTTATAGAGGTTGATGTGTAATTTCTATTGAGACAAGTTTTCTGGAGAATACCCAATGATGCTGACATACTGTCATATTTTTGTGAGTTTGCTGGCTTCAAAAGGTCACATCATCACATGCATGGATGTATTGGCAATTAATGACCATGTACAATTTCGATCCCGTGTTTGCATTCAAGTGGAACTGTGTGTGTTTCTACGAAGCTTTACCTTAGTTCACCTCAAGTTCTGTAGCGCTGTATGTGCATATTTCTTTGATCGCAGCACCGAATCTCCCGCGTAAAGTAGAGAGCTAGTACACATACACATACAAAGGAGGGTTGTTGCCACTCACGCTTGCAGCACAACACCGAAAACGCATTGATGTTACTACCCAACTTGAGGTGAACCACGGTCTAGCTGGAAAATTTCTCTGGCATTATCCAGCTTCCTTTGGAAGGATAAATTCTGGTGAAAATTCTCACTACTATTAGCCCACTAATGGGGGACAATGTCCATATTTCTATTGAGTAAAGTCGTGGGAGATTAATTAATCTCTTATCTCTTATCTTATCTCTTAAAAACACACTGAAAGTTGACATGCCATAGTTGCAAAATACATGCCTTTTGAGTGGCACTATAAGGGCCATTCAAGTGGCCTATATAATGAAGAGTTTGTTTCCAAACCATGGTAAGTCCACAACCACATGTTTCTCATTTACCTACAGTGTGATACAATCAAAATTGGGCTATTCCAGATGTATTCCGCACCCCCTATGGAAGACATTAAAAAAAAATACAATTCCAGCTGGAATTGAGATGTGTCTAGAATTCCAGCAGTCATTTTTAGCAAAGATTCCGGCTGGAGGGTATGGAAGACATTGAGATTAGGTGAAATTCCGGCTGCTAAAATAAACGAAAAAACAAGAGTGGGGATTGTGAAAGGCCATGATGTGCCTATGGAAGACATTCACATTTCTTAATATTCCGGCTGGAAAATGGTCAAAATGCTCCAATTCCAGCAGAATCTTCACTTATGATCACCATCTCGATTAACCTATGAAAGACATTTACTTGAATTCTGGCTGGAAACAAAAAATGTTCTAATTCCAGCTGGAACCCTATGGAAGACATTTACATTTACATGAATTCCGGCTTACCATATTAGACATATTACCACAATTCCGACAGTGTCTTCCATGGGTTTTTCCTGACATGTGAATTCCGGCTGTCAATTTAGCCCCGAATTCCGGAAGTGTCTTCCATAGGGGGGGTGCGGAATACATCTGGAATAGCCCATTACCTAGGCAAGATTGTCATTATCAACAACGAGTTGCCATTATTTACCACAACAATGCTGGTTAACAATATGCAGACTATTGTTCTCATTTGGGAATCAAAGTCCTCACACAGCTGTGCATCCACCTACTGTTCAACTGAAATTAGTACACCTATAGCATCACAACTCATTGCAATATCGCGCAGGTAAATCAGAAACATGTGCTTGTAATCTACTTACTTAACATGGTTTGGAAGGAAGCTCTTCATAATCATCGAGCTAGTAATAGAAGGAGAATCCACAAACGCTGTTCCCTTTGTACTGAATAATCGTTGAGTCGATACTGAGCAATCAGGTATTAATGTCAGACTATCGATTTGCTAAGCTTATTTTCAATTGAGCTTGGCTGGTTATCATGAACCACCATTATCGCGACTTCTGATGACCAGAATGACATCATTTTTACCCACAATGCATTGTAGCCGTGACCTCACGGTTTGCGTGACAATGTCAATGAATAGATGATCTGTAGCTGAGTCGCATAATGATGATAAGCATCAAAGGCCGCATAATGAGGATAAACATCAAAGGCCGTGTTTGACTGACTACACCCATTCAAGTGATGACTCAAGTGATAATCGGTTTATCCTCTCGAGTGGATTAGGAAATTGTGAACTCTCCTTCTATGAGTAGCTTGATGATAAAATGGTGTGTTTATTAAAATAGTAGCAATTGCAAAGGTTCGGATGTGCAATCTCCTTCTTTTCATCTTCCCTGCTTATATATATCTCTTAACTATATCAAATTATCACAAACAATTATTCAGAGTACTGGGCATTTAATCTAATCAGGTAGATAATCTATGGTGCACAGGGCTAATTCTGTCCACAAGTTGTGTTCATGGACCACAACAAAATGATGCTATTCATTTTATGTATTAGCTTTATTCCATTAACTATAATGATTTAAGTATTACAGAAGAAAAACCTCCTGACAGCTCGGATTGCATGGCTGCATAAAGTGGCCTAAGTGATGATCTTGCAATCCCTAGATCGATGCATGTGGTTGAGCCAGTTAAAACTTTATTTATCATTTCTTAACACGCCATCAATAGACAATACACATGGTGCAAAAGGAAGATCCCAGAAAACATGACTACCGTGCACCAATGTTAGGCAAATAAAACTTGTTTCGTTGAGCCAACGTCATTTTTGCCGGTAGGCAAACAATCATACAATTTTAGCAGATCATAAAAATGCCTGTTTTCGTTGAAAAACAATGACTTTCAATCTCAAAGACTGAACAAGTGAAATAACAAGTTAATAACAAAGATTGCAAATGTTAATAATGCGGACTTTGGTGAGCATGCTATGAACATTAGACCAATATAGGCCCACCTGCAACAATGACGATTGCTCGACCATGATATGGCGATAGAAGGCAATGTTGCCCCAATGTAGACTTGTTATCTTGGGTATTAGTATACAATTGTTGACTGCTCATGGGGAAAATAAGGTGAAAAACTCTCCCAAGTGATCAGGAACTATATGCCCAAAGTCATCAGGCTGATGGCATTTGTACGCCTAAATTCCAAGCTCACGCAGGTGCAGGAGTTGCACCATTTCCTGAATAAGAGCAGTCGATCAATATCTGTTTTATATGCCTCATTCATAGATTTTTTTGTCTTGTGATTGGTTAAAGAATATTCAGAATAATACTGTCTAGTTCCAAATTCAACAGTTTTTTCACATCTGCCAAAAGTATAGTACTTGCTGCATTTAAGTATTCTTCAACGACCTTTGACAGTGCAAACTTTATTTGCTTCTTGGTATGACACTGTCTGCTTGAGCATCCAATGACAAGATATCCCGATCTTCCAGAAGCTGAAAACAGGCTTCGTTTGCCGTTTTGAGTCAGCCATTCTGTCGTCCGCTAGCCGAGGACACTGTTACAAACACAGCGGTTGGCGGTATTGTTGTAAAAAATGACTATTATCGCAGGGCAATACTTCTTTTTCCAAATGTACTTTTGCCCAGCGATAAGAATGGTAATAATAATTTCATGACTCACTTTTAAAAATCTATAGATAAGGTATATAATAATGAATAGCTGCTGCATGAAGTCATGAAAGTAGTTGTGGTACAGGAACAAAGCTTGTGGACGGAATTAGGCCTATATGCAACCAATGGCACAGCTATAGCTACTCCCGCTTTTGTATCTGTACCTCATACGCTACCATATGCCAATCATATCTGGAAATAATGTCTATAAGCTTGAACTTTATATGTTTTTTGTCTGAAGATCTTCCCATTTATCATGCCAATTACCTACTAAATCTGAACATCATCTGAACAGGTGATCAGCAGGTTTACTCCTCAGATCTTGAGACAATTATTGAGTTTCATCATCATCAGCAGGACTAACACCATCTGTGCTACATGCACTCTTTCTCTCTAGTTTAGTACATAACTGATCGAACCTCGTCCATCTGTCTTCCACCGCAGTGGCATTATTCCCCTCCGCATATGTGCAGGAACATCGCTTAGTAGCTGTTGCTGCTATCCCAATGGCACCTGTACGAATACAAACATAATATTAGGCATGTCCACTAAAAATTGAAGTACTTTTAAATTGATTCGGACCTAACTTATTGGCTGGGAATTGATGAAAGAAACAGACGTTTCAGAGATATGGAAAGTATCTCCATAGAGGAGCTGAACAATAAGTGCATTATTTCAAATGAATTCTGATGCATAGAATGGTGTCACTTCAACCTGTTGTAGTTCTCATCTCATTAAATTTTTCTTTAAAAAAAGTTGATCCTGTGATAAAGGAAGGTCCTCTCTATTTACTGACCAATCAGGAAAGAGTTTGGTTATGTTTTCTGGTGGAATCAAGAATTTCTTAAATCCCCTGTTATAGGTCTAAATTGGGCCAATGGAAGTACTCTACATACCATTTACCTTGTCTGGGACTTACTGCATAGAGCTGTGTTTGCATAGACATTGTGAATGCGCACATAATGGGAAACCATTCTAGCAGCAAATGTATTGACAGTGGACATCCCTAATAATATCAAACACACCAGAGACCAATACAAAACTGCAATGTATTATACTCCCATCAATATTATTGTTTCTCAAACAAAATCCTTGCACTGGCTACCGTATTGCCATGGGGGAAGAAATCTTGCATGTTTAATTAATATGCGCTAATTTACAAGTTTCATGTTGCAGATGCTTACCTGTATGTGAAGCAGGATCTAAAATCCGCTGGCCTTGAAATGAAAACTGTAGAATGAGATCCTCAAGAAGATCAATTGGTACCTTCACCTCACTGTCACACCTTCCCTCCAACTCCCTCTCCCTCTTCCCTGCCGCCACCTCCCAAAAATTATGCCTCCCTGACTCGGTGGTTAGTGGCATATTCACCTCGCTCTCCTTTGTGAACGCTGCCACAACACCACACCCCACTGCATTAGTCAGCAGGTGATCACTAGTTCCTGCAATATGAAAAGAAAGTCAGCTTCAATGAAATATTATTTTTAAGAAATATATGATCTCCTAAACTCTATTTAATTTGGTACCACTTTTTAGACTGTAGTTTGACGGCTTTGTCTAACCAGAGGTAAACCATCAGTCATGTGATATACAAACAAATAAAGTTTGTCATTGAGTTTGTGCCTGAGTTTCTGTCAGTCATTTGTTCAAGAGATAAATTTAGGCTCTGTTGTCAATTAAAGTACATCATTTGCCAATAAAGTTTTTAAGTAAAATGAACATTTGACATTCTTTTACTATACATAATTCAAAAGCATGATGCCATTATGGGTTCATAATCAATTCCCATTTAAAATTATATGCCCTATCACAACAATATTGATATGTTCATATTGAAAAAATGTCATTTTCATTGTAAAGCGACAAAATGAGTTCAAAGTCTTGTAGATGTATATAATGCAGCACCATGATCATGTGATACATCAAGACACACTCTGTTGCAGATGTGCATGTTCCATTTAGTACCTTATTTATAAATCAAGGCTAGTATGCATTTCACAAGCCTTAGTTATCCATGGATGTATAGAAGTGTCTCGGTGTGATTTTGTTGATTCAGGCGATCCCGGTGTACATCATTTCCCATTGACTGATGGATTTAAAAAAAAGGCCCATTTAACAACAACGACAAGAAAGTAAAAGTTACATAATAACTTTATGTACACACTCGTGTCTCGTAAACTGACCACCATAATGCGGCCAATGACTGGGGTTTAAAATGTCAAGCATTATTATTTTCTTAAAAAGGTTTGTTTATGCATCAAAGTATAGATCAATCAAGTAGAACTTTTCAGATGTCAAGCTAGCTCAATATTCAGTAAGGGGTGTTTACATTGACATTACATTTTCTCCAGTATAATCTTTATAGTTCAAAAATATTTTATATATGTTCAGAAAAAATCATGAATCTATACAATCAGATAACAGAAAGATGCATTCAAGGACTTGATTATAATAATATTAATAGCCCACTGTGTGGACCACATTAAAAATTTAGTTGGCAAAAAACTCACCTGTTGTGGTATTATTGACATAGTAGAATATGTCATTTGTTGACGTGGCCCCCTCTGCCTTGCATATGTCCTTTACCCCCTGTCTATTCTCCATCTTACAGATTGCCAAGATGTTGAACAGAAAGTTTTGCTCATTTCTGTTGCCTGCTTTCACCTTAGTAATTAGATTTTGTAACTGTTCATTACTCCATTCCATCTGCAAGTAAGTAGTTAAGACACACAACTTATGAATAAAAATTATGTTAACCTAAAACTATTAGATTCGATGGAACAAAACAAAACAAGAGGCTGCATATTACCTGTTTACCTGTTTACCTGTCGTCTCAGGCACTCTTTTGGAAGGCTATAAAGCCTTATAACGCCCATCCAATTTCATCATTACTTGACTACAATAGAGAGAAAATTAATGTGTACTGCAAGTAATTTGTTCCAGGGTGGTGCTACCCTGTAATCATACTTGTCTATATGGTTCTCTAAGAAGGTGTCAATGCCGCTTTTAAAGCAGTTGGTAGACTTGGCATGCACTACGGTTGCTGGCAATCGATTCCAAGCATTTACGACCCTTAGGGTGAAACAATTTCTTCTAAGCGTGTCCTTGCTTCTTACTTTATTGATCTTTAAATTATGTCCCTCAGCCCTACCGTCCTCCTCTCCATATCGAATAGATTATGGGGTTGGATGTCTGTCAGACCACTCATAATGCGATATACTTGGATGAGGTCTCCTCTGAGTCTTCTGAATGCTAATGAAGGGAGTTTTAGCCTTTTTAGACGTGCTTCGTATGGCTGATCTCTGATCTCGGGAATCAACTTAGTTGCTCTGCGCTGAACCTTCTCCAGTTTATCAATATCGCCTTTCAGAAATGGACTCCATACACAATTTGCATATATTCCAGATGTGGTCTAATCATGGTCTTGTATAGGGTTTTGAACATTGGAATATCCATATACTCAAAGGTTCTCCTCATCACTCCCACAATACGATTTGCTTTATTTGTGACTGCTCCTACATGCTTTCTGAAGGTAAGCGAACTGTCAAACAGGACTCCCAGATCCTTTTCTTCCTCCAGCTTCCCCAGTGGTCTTCTATGATCCCCATCTTTCATGGAATAACTATGGACTTCTCTGTCCTTGCCATAATGCATCACTCCACACTTCCCTACGTTGAAATATATTTGCCATCTATTCGACCAATCTCCCAGCTTGTCCAAATCCTCCTGCAGCTTGGCACAATCATCATCACTGTGAACTTGGGTAAAGACCTTAGTGTCATCCGCAAACATTCTTACTAAGCTTGAAATTTCATTAGGGAGATCATTGATGAAAATGATGAACAAGATCGGTCCCAGTACACTGCCTTGGGGGATACCACTTTTCACCTCTGCCCACGAAGATTTGACTCCATTTACAGAGACACGTTGCTTTCTTCCAAGCAGGAAGCTTCCTATCCAAGTTTGCCATCTATACCATGGGCCTCAACTTTCCTCAGTAAGCGTTGGTGTGGGACCGAATCGAAGGCCTTTCTGAAATCCAGGTAGACCACATCAATGCCATCACCCTCTTCAAGCATCCTGGTCCAGATATCCATGATTTCTATTAGCTGTGTAACGCAAGATCTTCCTTGCCTAAATCCATGCTGTTCATTGCAAATTATATCATTTTCTTTCATGAAATCCATCAGTTGGTCTCTGATAATTGACTCAAGCATCTTGCATACAACTGATGTCAAACTGACAGGTCGATAGTTACCAGCATCAGAAGGGCTTCCTTTTTTGTATATAGCTGTTACCTCTGCTATCTTCCATCTATCTGGGACGACACCTTCCTCCATAGATTTATTGAAAATAACAGCCAGGGGCTCTAAAATTTCCTCACATGCTTCTCTCAAGACCCTTGGATGCAGGCCATCAGGGCCTGGTGACTTTGACGGTTTTAACTTCAGTATCTCCTTCCTGACATCTTCACACTTTATGTTGATATTCTCTAACTTTACATCTTGGTACATCTTATCTGGTTTAGGAATGTGCCTTGTGTCCTCTTCTGTAAAAACACTAGCAAAGAAGGAGTTGAGTACTTCTGCTTTATCACCATCAGCTTGTGCATAAGATCCATCCTCTTTTTTTAGATCCTTAATTCCAGCTTTCACCTTAGTTTTAGATCTTACATACTTCCAGAACGCCTTGGGATAGCCAAAAATAGGAAATGTTTCCTTTTGTTTCCGGTTGTTTTGGAAACTCTTTTTTAAAATTGCTTATATCTTTGGAATTCCTTGTTCAGTTTCTAAGGAGTTTTCTGCAAAATGCAGCTTTCTAGATGCTACTTACTATTCTATAAGAAACTGGAAATTTAACAAATTTCTATGTTGCGTCTGAGTTTGCTTGTTCGCATCAAATATATACTATTATGCCATAATTTGGCTGCTGAGTCAGTCATAAAAAACCTGATAATGCATTATCTCCCTCTCTCCCTTCAGTCCATTCCAGATATGACAACGGTTCCTGAGTGGGTAGAACCAATTCCAGAGAGAGTAAACCTTCCGGCTTTAAAAGTAGCCCTCCCACATCAGTATGGTGAAAGAATACCAGAGCATGATAGAATCAAGTGGTCAGAATTTCTGGAATCTGCACAGAAAAGAATTCTAGAGGTAATATTTGTGGGTGTGTTGTTATGAGCAAGCTGAGTGAACATTTTTGAGGTATAAATTATTCATCAATTGGAACATCTCCCTCAGATGCAAACCTCTAAACATATAGCGATTTTTAATTTTACTGAATTGTTTAATCCTGCTTCATACATCCAATGCATAGATTATTGAACATTTCATATTACGAGTCCTTCCCTCCCATTGTAGGTGCATAGGCAAGCGAATAGGTGTGTTTGCCTACCACATTTCAATTTCTATTCCTCCTGTTGTACTTGACAAAAATCAGAAGAAAGTATTTTACAAGTCAGTATGTGAAACAGGAGGTGTTTTCTTCAATAGGCTGTCTGCTAAACACAGAAACCGAGGTTTGTAAAATGGCATAATAATTAAATTTAAACACTGAAACATTGAATATTATACCTGAGGCAGGCAAGGCAACCGTTAGAGACAAAATGCAGTTCTGGTGTAATCTCATAATAATTTTACAATTATTTGCTAATACGGGCATTGAAATGGCAAATGCTGTCCTTCAGATAGGTGATGTGTAGTAAATTTCACTATTAGATAAATTCACTATTATTTGCATAATTTGTTGACACAGGCAAATATTATTAGCAAAAACTACAAATATAGTCATCAAGTTAGGCTGGCAGCCTAACTTTTTTCTTTCTTGCCATTTCTTTCTTGCTTGCTTTCTTTCTCAAAATTTTGACCAAACTTAGTCACAAGCAGTATTAATGCAACCTTTGCTTGCATAGTATACCACAAATCTTATGTTTTTCACTTATGTTTTTCACATACCAAAACTCTTACCCTGATTAATAGCTATACATATGAATGATCCTGCTGAATATGATTCAAGAAAAATAAATTTTGTTTTCTGTTAATTACTCTGTATTTTCAGGTACCAGATAGTAAACCCAGCACATGGGACCTTGCAACATTGGCAGAGTTTGCAAACAACAGAAGAGTTGAGACAACAGATGTTTCTCCAGGGGTATCTTCAATCATGCGCAAAATGACAAAAACTATGAGAACGGTCAGTATAGTTAGTAATCAAAAGAGGGCATCATTGTTCATGGCATGCTTTTCCATGCAATAAATATTTTAAAGGGCAGGTCTATCATATCATTGGCAAGCTAATATTATGAGGACAATGAAAATGACTCCTTTTTTGAGAAAATAAGACGTTTAAAATTGATATTCCGCAAAAACCAACTTTTAAGCTTAAAAGCGGTGAGTTCCTTCGAACGAGACAGATTTGGCCTAGAAAAACGGTGATGTCATGAAATGAGATGTGCCCGCTGTGAGAAAAGGGACTACAAACGCTCTCAATGGACAGAACGTATACTGTTGTTGTTCACAGAAAAAAATTCCAAATTAAGTACATGACAAATTTCATGGTTTTTAAACATATGGATAAAATCAGCCGCTTCTTTTTTTTTATATTAGACAATTGTGATATTACAATTCATATGTATATCAATATCATGAGAAATATTAGGCTTATAAAATAAATACATAATTTGAGCTTAAAATTTCATCTGAGACTAGCATATAAACCATGTTAAGTCCACAAACTCCTGTTTCCCTGTATATTGCAATGCTATAGTTTCAGTTGGATGAAATATTACAGATCAAACGCATAGTAACAATTACTGTGTGGGCTTTGTTCCTGAAAGAGAACAATAGCATGCATATTGTTATGCAGCATTGTTATGGTAAGTGATAGTACAACTCATTGTTGCTAATGTCAAACTTGTCAAAGTGATTGTGATTGTATGATTAGAGCACGATAAAGTGCCCGCTTCATTTACCTACGTCATAAGTCAAACGGGGGGAGAACACGTACGAAGCTGAACTTTACCCACACAATTTATCCTTTTTCAGGAGAAATACGCACGAAAAATTGCAACAAGTGTCAACTTGTCATGTAATAATTGTTCTCTTCGAATAGAGATACACTTGTTTTTGCTATAGACCTGCCCTTTAAAAGAAATATAATTTTTTGCATAAAATATGAAGAAACTACAATAACATGTAACCTTTACAAATGAAATGAAATTATGTTGTGTAGCTCATAGAAGAACAGATTTGCATATAACATACATGCTGGCTCATCTAGTTGCCCTTTTCATGGTCATTTCAGGGTCACCCAGGGGTCAGCTGAAGTCAAATTAGTAAAAATTGTTGTATGGGCACGCATGAAACTTGGTGGTTCCAACATTAAGAGCCAAATGTTTGTGGTCACCAATGGGTCATCTGAGTTGAGTTCAAAGGTCAATTTATCAAATACTGTTGTATTGGCATTGTGAAAAAACTTGGTGGGTACAGTAAACATTTAGAACTTAATTTTTGGAAGGTCATTTTGGGGTCATCCGGGGTCATCTGATGTCAAATTACTAAAATTGTTGTATGGGCATGAAACTTGGTGGTCACAGTCAACATTTTAGAGTCAAATTTTTGTAAGGCCATTTCAGGGTCATCCTAGGTCACCCAGGGGTCATCTGAGTTCAAATTAGTAAAACTGTCATATGGGCATGAAACTTGGTGGGTACAGTCGACATTAAGAGCCAAATTTTACTGCCTCCACTCTGAGACGAATATACCTATGCGCGCTGTAGTCCACACAGGACCAACGCAATATAAAAGTAGCGATTTTGGTCAGATTTTGAGTTCAAGACTCACGGCCATTTCTCAAAGCGCAAACTAGCGACTATCATATCTGTTCAACACGTATTTTCAAGTGTATGAGACCAGATCTGGTTTCTTGAGACGAAATCATTTACGGGAGATATTCATCATTTTCTAACCCGGTATCCGAAGATATTCGTCTGATATCAAAATCGTGCATAGCAATTCACGTGTATCGATCCCGTGTATTCATTTTAGTGTCTCTGCTGCACCAAATAATTATTAGCCAGGCGATGTCGGAGTGTGGTCTATATCAGTATGCTCAATGGGCCAGCATGCTCCACATAATTACAACACTTTTCAGAAGGCTGTTGCCCAGCTATTGCAGATATGATGCATAGTGTGGGCTATAATTAAAGACAGAGATAAAAAGAATTTATCGCGTCTGATGTCACTGTCAATTACGATCCTTGATTGGTTTACACAGGTTAATCAGCGCGTAAAAGGAAGACCGATCTATCTGGTGCTGATCAGAGAAAAGGAATAGCAGCAAATGGCGAAAAATTCTGTACTTTTACAAGGCAAAAAGCAGCTTTTCTAGGCATTGTGGACATGGTGCCTTCGCCAAAGAAAGTTTCCCACTATAAAGACCTAACTTTTGAGATGGTTTGCATGTCGAAAGGTGCAAAATTAACAATTCGGCGCCAGGTTATAAATCCGCGTTCAGCAAGTCATCATCACGACACTTGTAAACAAACCGTGCTCGAATTTGATTCACAGTGACGTCAGACGTGATAAATTCTTTTTATCTGTGTCTTTAATTATACATGGATCGAATCCATGGGTTCCTACAGTCACCCATGGACAACAGGGTACTGAAAACCAGTACACAATGTCCATATGGTCCATGAGTTGTTTTGTTTACATTGCAGTAATTCCTTTAGAATAGTCAATACAGATTCCAAACAGATAAAACTTACCTCATATCAGTTTTAGTTGCCTCCAAATTGACATGACAATGCATTCTATTTGCTCAATTTCATACCAAAATCAAGGAAAACATGGTTTTGTTATTGCAAAATAACATGGAAATCAGACAGGGTTATATCTGGTCACTCCAGTAGGCCACTTGAAGTAATCAATATTGGTACTTGAATGGCATGACTCAGTGACTTTTTGCTCATTGTAAGACTGATGTGTTGTAAACTTGATTGCATAACATTAACATTGCCAACTGATATCCTTTGTATTTGAGTTGTCAATTATGGGAGTACTTCTGTCATTGATGTAAACATTTAAAAAAATGTCAACAAAACATGCTACTGCACAACTCTATGCCTGTATGTGTGTGTCTGAGGCTGATGACACACATTCGATGGGTGTAAGTGTGGGCAGTGTCAGCTGTTTACATATTTGTAGCTATGCAGCAAGTTCACATTAAATGGAAACTAGGTAGTAATCTAACATTTATTGCACATTTTAACTTTTATGCCTTTTTTATTCTGTTTATTTTGTATTTGAAATAGGTTGAAGTGGTACCAAAGAAGAAGAAACGACAACTCGCAACTGCCAACGACATAGTGAATACTCTTGTCAGTGGAGGAAATGAGGAGGAAGTTCAAATGGAAGAGGATATACATTTGGAAGTGCAAGAGGAGATTGGGGTGCATGTGGAAGAAGTAGAAGAATTTGACATCACCATTGACTCTATCGTTGCATTCTACGATGAGAGAGAATCTGCACGTCCATGCTTAGGCCATGTTGTAGAAGTGAAGACAGAAGATGACATTACTTGGATGAACTTACACTTATTACAAGGGGGTTATAAGAAAGCATTCAAACTTGCACAAAATGGAGTTGGTAAGAACCGTAAACCTGTAATGCAATGGTTTGATGTAAAAGCAGCCATCTGTTGGAATATAGTATTAACTAAAGCAAACAGGTTGTCACCACAAATGGTCAAGTATCTGCAGGCTCTGTACTCTGAACTAGAAGATGGACACAGTTCAGATTAATCAGTTGAGGCATTAAAGGTATGCATATCAAACAGCCATATTTTAAGCATTTCTGTAATCACATCAATCCTTTCAGTCTAAGTAAAACAATTCTGCAGGCAGTTCAAAATGATTGCATGGTCCACAGTATCAAACGCGGAACTTAGATCCAAGAGTACCATAAAGTCGATGTGATTGATGATGATGATGATGTCTCGCTCACTTTGATCAGAGCACTTTCTGTGCTATGCTTTGGGTGATATGCAGACTGCATCGGATCAGAAAGGTTGTTGCTATCCATGTGATCAACTAATTGGGATTCTGCACATTTCTCAATTACCTTAGCAGTGAAATTCAAATTGCTGACAGGCCTGTAGTTTTTTAAGTCATCTCTATCCAAAGATGGCTTTTTTTAGCAGTGGCTACACAATTGCTTTGTGTGGCAGAGTTGAAAATTCACCTGTCTGTAATGAAACATTTACTGTGGTAGTAAGGGCAGTTAGATTGATGTCCACAAACTGCTTCATAAGCCAAGTTGGTTGAGGATCCAGCACAGGTGAATCATTTGATGCCTTTGAGATTACTCTGCGGACCTTGTCTGCGGTCATGTGACAAAACTGGGTGAGTAGTTCGCAAGAAGCAGGGCAACTGTCAACCAATTGAGAGGCGTCCACATTTTCACAGGTAGTTCTTTGCAAATTTTAATAGATTTTACACTTGAAAAACTGGGCAAATTTATTTCCCAGGTCTTTTGGGACATTGTGCACAGGCCATGGTTTAACTTTGCTTTTCAGTTTTTGTGTTTGCTCCCGAAAGTTTATCAGACTAGTAGAACTGTTTAGCTTAGACAATACATTTAGAGACATTATTTTAGGCAGTCGCATATTCTCGGATCGAGACTTGCGCTATTTTCTTTCTATTCTATGGCGGTCTTGACAAGCAGTATGGATGGATTGATTACACTATGGGTGACAGTTTCTAATAGTCCAGGTTTCAGATACAGTTCTGTTGTACACCAATTGTATAGCTCACCAGGGGTAATTAACATAAGGAACAGGGTTCAGGTGATCGGTTAAGGGGGTACTACACCCCTGGCCAATTTTGTGCCTATTTTTGCATTTTCCTCAAAAATTATAGCGCATTGGTGACAAGTAAGATATGTATATTATAGGGGCAAGGACTACAACTACTGTACTGAAAATTCAGCAACTCAAGGAAAGTAGTTATTGATTTATTGATCATTTTTTACTGTAACTCCACAAATGTTGTCTGTGCTGAAATAAAATTTCCAGTGCAGTAGTTTTAGTCCTTCCCCCTATAATATACATATCTTACTTGTCACCAATGCACTATAATTTTTGCGAAAAATGCAAAAATAGGCACATATTTGTGCAGGGGTGTAGTACCCCCTTAAAGCCTGTGAAAGTGATGCACCATCAATGGATTGTTCTATGAAAAAGGATATACATCCAGGCCCAATCACTGGTAATTACCACCTTTGACAAATTTCACTCCCAGCTGGACAAGCCCACCCCAATGATAAACCACAGTAGACAAGCCAAAAGGAGATTATGTAATAACGATTCATGAATGTTGTGTTGAAACAAAATCTGTCCTGTCAATAAAATATTCATGCCTCCCATGTGTGCTGTGTATGTATATAGTGCATGAATTTATAGTGCCAAATAATTCGCTCAGGTGAAGCAATGTGAATGCTTGAAGGGTGGGCCCAGCTTTAAACTGATGCCTGCATAAGATGGCACCTCCTTTATTAAAATTGATCAAGGCACTCAGATTTTATCAGTGAAAAGTAACAAATTATTTTTGTTTTTAAAATGTCTACAGATTGTTGTTCTAGTGTACGTTTTTGATGGATTATGATTAAAGCTTGGAATATGCTCTTCAGTGAAGGAAATTCAAATTATCAAAGGGTCCCTTAAGGGATCTGGAATGAGCGTTCATGGCGTTTCGACAGTATTTTTTGTGGGACATGAGAGCACCTCAGACATACCACATTGCATTCTGAATATGAAGCATGTCTTTCTGATATCAAATAATTTTCAATTTTTTGAAATTCACGATATAATACAAATTTGATGACAAATTACTAAAGTTTGATATTTTTCACATTTTTGAACAGTCCTCAAAGTAAATTTTATAAATCCAATGATATATTCTTAAAGTGTATGTAGCTGGGAGGAAAAGCCGACGATCAATTGAAAATTTTGACCTTTTATATTGAAGATATGGATTTTTTTTCCCAAAAAGACCTTATTTTTTTGATGTTTTGGGAAAAAATCCATACCTTCAATACGAAAGGTCAAAATTTCAATTGATCGTCGGCTTTTCATCCCACCTACATACACTTTTAAGTATAAATCATCAGATTTATAAAGTTTACTTCGAGTACTGTTAAATATCAAAAATATAAATTTGACATAAAATGTGTATTACATAGCGAATTTCAAAAAATCAAAATTATTTGATATCAGAAGGACATTCTTCGTATTCAGAATGTAATTCGATATGTCTGATGTGCTCTTATGTCCCACAATAAATACTGTCCAAACGTTCATACCACTTCCCTTAAAGGTACCTTTGTTCATGTTAATTTTGTAAAATAAAGCAGGCTTGCAGTAGACATATACAATAATATTGTTTACATTGTCACGTAAATGTGCTAGATACCTATATGGGCAATAATGTCTACTTTGCCAATATTATATTTTGCTCAGGTTAATTTTGTAAAATGAAGCAGGCTTGCGGTGGACAATTGTCTACCTTGTCACAAATATGCTAAGTGGCATATAAATACATGTATACATATCAGGCAGGCTTGCGGTGGACAATTGTCTACCTTGTCAAGATCACATTTTACTCTGGTTAATTTTGTAAAATGAAACAGGCTTGAGGTGGACAATTGTCTACCTTGGCAAGATTACATTTTACTTGGGTTAATTTTGTAAAATGAAGCAGGCTTGAGGTGGACATTGTCTACCTTGGCAAAAAGTGCTCAGTAGGCCTATAAAATCATGTATACATATCAGGCAGGCTTGCGGTGGACAATTGTCTACCATGTCAATATTACATTTTACTCAGGTTATTGTAAAATGAAGCAGGCTTGAGGTGGACAATTGTCTACCTTGTCACAAATGTGCTCAGTGGCCTATAAATACATGTATACATATCAGGCAGGCTTGCAGTGGACAATTGTCTTCCTTGTCACAAATATGCTCAGTGGCCTATAAATACATGTATACATATCAGGCAGGCTTGCGGTGGACAATTGTCTACCTTGTCACAAATATGCTCAGTGGCCTATAAATACATGTATACATATCAGGCTTGCGGTGGACAATTGTCTACCTTGTCAAGATTACATTTTACTCAGGTTATTGTAAAATGAAGCAGGCTTGAGGTGGACAATTGTCTACCTTGTCACAAATGTGTTCAGTGGCCTATAAATACATGTATACATATCAGGCAGGCTTGCGGTGGACAATTGTCTACCTTGTCACAAATATGCTCAGTGGCCTATAAATACATGTATACATATCAGGCTTGCGGTGGACAATTGTCTACCTTGTCAAGATTACATTTTACTCATGTTATTGTAAAATGAAGCAGGCTTGAGGTGGACAATTGTCTACCTTGTCACAAATGTGCTCAGTGGCCTATAAATACATGTATACATATCAGGCAGGCTTGAGGTGGACAATTGTCTACCTTGTCAAGATTACATTTTGCTTAGGTTAATTTAGTAAAATGAAGCAGGCCTGAGGTGGACAATTGTCTACCTTGTCACAAATATGCTAAGTGGCATATAAATACATGTACATATCGGGTAGGCTTGCGGTGGACAATTGTCTACCTTGTCACAAATGTGCTCAGTGGCCTATAAATATATGTATACATATTGGGTAGGCTTGAGGTGGACAATTGTCTACCTTGTCAATAATGTGCTCGGTGGCCTATAAATACATGTATACATATTGGGCAGGCAGGCTTGAGGTGGACAATTGTCTACCTTGGCACAAATTGCAATTAAATCATGTCATAGTATTGAGCAGGTTTCTGATGGACAATAAGTCTACCTTTGTCACATGTTAAAATGAGTTAACATTGCAGTTTTGTGTCTCCCTTGTCACAAACTTGATGCCCCACCAACATAAACAAAGCTTCATTTTAATTAAGAAACTCATAGGAATAGCAGACTTTCATAGACGATTCCTTTTCAAATATAACCATAGATTTTGGGCATCTTTAAAGTAAACTGAAAGGGAAACTTCTATAGCAAATTGTGCAAAAGTGTTAAAACACCCATGCCATGTTTTAGGTATATATCATGAATTCTAAATTGTATTATTGATTATCTTTTTTTAACAAGATTGTTGGAAATTGCTTGTTAACCAAAGTTTAAATTTCATAAATATTTTGGCTTCCTGTAGGGTGTTTTTATAGAGAAAAAATTTCACACATCAAATAAAGTGCATATATATATATTTTTATAATTCATAGGTATTTGTTAAGATGGATGTTTTAAATGCACCAATTATTTTGATACAAATGTTTATGTCTGCATATTGGTAGAAGTAGAAAGATGTTTGAGCAAAATGTTGATTTTAAAAATAGTTAAGGTTTTTTCCCAAACATATCAATGTTTCTGAATTAATAATAATTAAAGCTGTTTTAGGGTTGGATATTATCTTTCAATCATTCATTTGTGTTGCCCCGCCAAATGTTGTGATTGATCATGCTCAACATTTTGAGAATAAAACCCTGGAATGTATATATTGTTTCATCATAGTCAAAATGTATTAGTACAAAAGATAAATTTGTGTTAACATTGACAGAATTCTTGTTATGACTAAATAAAAGTAAGTTTTTGGTAAATGCCCTTAAAAAGATGCACACAATTTCTCTATAAAACATACTTCAATAACAGGTTTCATAAAAACTGCAAGCCAGTATGTAAATTATAAAATTATCAGTGGTGCTTGCCCTACTTTGTGTATTTTACTAGTAAAGGGTAATTTTGGTAAATGTGCGTTTTAAGGTTTTATTGTAAATATGTTGGGAATTGTATATAGCCAGTTGTTTTAAATTGTATTGTAAAAAATATTGACCACAGAAAGTGATTGAATAAAAAATAATAATTTTATTATGTAAATATATATGTTCCTGTTTTAGTCATTTCCTTGATTTTCACTGAAAAACCATGAGTAATGCTAATAAATTTGTAATTATCAGTAAAAAGTCTGATGTGTCCTGTGAAGATGTTGATATTCATATTTTTACCAAGTAAAATGTAAAAAGATACTGTACAAAAAGACTGATGAAAAGAAAAAATGCCAATCTGAAAGATTTTAAAATAACATTTTAGATTTTAAGGTGTTGTATACTGTTGGTGGTTATAATACCTGGTACGGTATACCAACAGCCGCCGTAGTTTGCTGTGGATATATTGTAGGCGTCATGTTCATGGGAATGCTATTTCATTTGACTGGAGCAATAAAAATGATTAAAGTTCCGTATTGTAATCTAGACCGATCCCCTACGCCCGGATCCAGTGTTGTAGTCGATACCGGCGTATCAGAGACCGATACCGAGTCCGATCAGTCCGAGACCAAGACCGAAACCGAGACCGATCATTCCGAGACCGAGACCGAGACTAAGACCGGCTGGTCCGACACTGAGACCAAGACTGCACCCGACAGGTCCGAGACCAAGACCGAGACTGAGACCTTGCTTGAAAATAGTATCAATAATACATTATAACTATCTAAGTCATGTGTCAGACACCGAAGGTAAGGATTGTCTAGACCGATCCCCTACACCCGTGTCCAGTGCTGTAGTCGACATCGGCTTATCTGAGACCGATACCGAGACTGTTTCTATGTTTGCTGAAATTAACTGTAATGTTGCCACTTTTGGCAAACATTCTTATGTTTATTTGGGCAAATCCAGCAATGAAATTGAAAAAAAAAAGAAGATTTTAACGAAATTTATTCGGGAGAATGAGATAGATTTTGTTCACAATGAATTCATATGATGTTTCGAACAATTACTAATCGGACCTAATAATGAGTAGGTCCCGTGGGTTTTTAAAAGTTAATATTTAATATTTAATGGTTCAATTTATGAAAACTGTTTGAGCAGAATGGCTGTCTGATAACCAGAACGATGCTATTTTGCCGGTCTCGAACATGAGACCAGGAGAGCCGAGAACAAGACCGAGACCAACAGGTCCGAGACCGAGATTGAGACCAAGACAAGGTTATTGCTCTTAAATTCCAGAAATTAATTGCATCCCCTAAAGAAGACATGGGATTCCCAACAATATAAGCATAAGTTCCCCTTGGTAATTCCCAAGAAAATGATCGTCAATTAGGAGTGGGAATTCTCAAAAATGTATCATGTTCATTTCAAATGACTAGGTCACGGAATTCTCAAGTTTTAAAGTAAAAAAGTCTTTCTTAGGGGGTGCAGTTAATTTCTGGAATATTCCATTACCTCGCCGCTAACAATGTGTATAACATTAAATGTACATTTGTAGCAGTTCTGCATTGTGTAATGTTATGCAATGAACTTGTTAACGATAATGATCTATAATATTACTATTTCTAAAGCATAACGTAGATAATTGCCCTGCATTAAATAATTGAATATGGTTTTCCTTTATGTAAAAAAATTATGAAACTCCATTATCCAGTGTTTATCAGTGATAGATTTTTGCCACTTTCTTTAAATAAGTACAATAAATGAATTAAGTTGACTTCAAAGCGTATTATAATAAATAGTATATAATATAATAAATGAACAAATGTTTGTAATACAATTCTGTGAGGTAGATACAAAATGCAGTCAAAAAGGATTTTTTTAGCAACCCCATACTTCAAGTTAAAGTACTGAATGGCCTTTGTATGTAAATATGTATTGTTTTATTTCTATTGCTTGTGTGTATATTTGGTTTATCCCGAATAACCATTATGTTATACAATATAACATGAAACAAATAATTAACCTTTATATGGTTGAAGCACAATTGAACATTAATAAACAATGTAGTTAGTTATGTGTCAGATATGTACCCTAATAAAAAACTGTAAATGAATACTGACGTTTTATCGTAGTAACACACCAGGAACTAAATGTAAAATTTCAAATATATATTGTCAAGAAGAGCGATAGAATTAAGGAACATTATTCTAAAAAGAAAGAACCTCATTCTCTCATTAATATTTCGGAGCAACGACATCTCATACATATATATTCTAAGAAAATGACCCTTCTAAGAAAAACGCTTTCGGAATAACAAACCTTTGAGATAAATCCGCTCTTCGGAACAAATAATTTTCCTGTTTATTTATATCTACATGGAGAAATATGAGCTTTTCTTTTGATGCTAAAGTCTCCATCCATTTTGATAGCAAAAAGTGAAGGGGGGGGGGGGGTGAGGCTCTCGATCAGGCATGCATGCAGGTAATAATTATAGACATATGCAGGTAATTTATGCGTACTAGAAAAACTGATGAATGTACCCAAATAAAATTGTATCATCTTATGGTGATCATCCCCTACCCAGCAAACACAAAAATATATTAAAAACGTTATAAACAGGTTATAAACATCATGTTTCCGTTTTCAATGGTTTAAATGTCGAGTTATAATGCTAATGAACGCGTTTTTAAAAGGCTTTTTATGAAAAAAACTAAAAACAAAAACACTGCCACACATTTTAAAAATGTTTTCAAAATATCATTGTAATTTGTTTTTGACAAACCATTTTGCACAATATTTTGTCAAAACTTAAATAACATTATATTATGATGTGTTGAAGCAAGTTTACCAAAATGATTTGAATAATATCTAAAGTTTTATCCCATTTTATAATATCCTTAATAACCCGACATTTAAACGCTATCTGCAAAATGTTTTGGATTTGCTGCGTATAGTCTTTTAATTTAATTTGTTGTGTGTTATATAAGGTAATTTACATTTAATAAAAAAACATGTACATTTGCATTGTTAATCTTGAAATTATCCATAAAAATCTCAAGAATGTAATCCAAGCTTCATTTTGTTATAATTTTTAAGGCACCACATCGAATTTTGTCCTATAGAACTATCGGTAGCACTCTTAACATTACTCCCTGGAGATGTAATAAATTGTAACAAGCATAATAATTAACAGTTGAATAGTGTTATTGTTTTTCATTCAGGGTACGATAAAAAGTGTCATCGGTACCTCTTCGGGCACCGATGGTGCTATAAAAGATGTTGTACCAATATATTCATCACATTGTCATCTTCATCTCTACCCTCATTTTGTTCCCTTGCTGTGGGAATTTTTTTTTTAAATGGACTTTTCATGACTAATCAGGTAACCTACACTACGCCCTCTTTATAATATGACAATTCCAAATTGCCGAGGAGGGCTTGAGATAGATGGAGCTGCACAAACGGGGTCGGTAATGACATTCCCTGAATGCTATTTATATGTAATGGACAACGTACACTTTACGTAAGGAACTATTATAGGCAAGGGCAAAGACTGACAAGAATACTTGTTATGCAATATATATCTCGGCCTGCCAAAAAATCTTTGTCCCCTTTGCACATGCGGCACATGCGAAACGTTTTGTTTCCAGATTTGCAAACTTTAAATGGACTATGCGAGCGTAGCGAGCAGGAAATTTTGCATATTTGAACGTTTCTGTAGAATTTTCCTAAGCCTTTTTAGAGCGTGTTATTTAAAAGGTGCCTCATATATTTAACGGATTTCGTAGATTTAACTGCTGCCTATGACACCGTATGGCACAGGGGCTAACTGCAAAGCTACTTCGTATGATACCGGACAGACGTATGGTTCATTATATTCTGAACCTGATCTCAAACCGGAGCTTCGTCCTGAAGACCAGTGACGGATAGCAAAGCAGACTTCGTCGTCTTAACAAGGGATCTGTACTGGCTCCTTTGCTATTCAACATCTACATCCATGACCTGCCTGAGACAACATGAAAGAAGTACGGCTACGCAGATGACATAGCCATCCTGGCAACGTTCTAAAAAGTTCTAAAAAGTAAGTTTACTTTTATATAGATTTGTGAAAGGGACAGATTTTACCCTTCAAATGTGATAAGTTTATCGCACGAGATATTACGGAAAGTATTCTCCGTAAAATGAACTGCTCTTTTCAGAGCCACCAAAAGTTCAAAAAGAAAGTCGGGTGACCAGCGAGTCTTCCGAGAAGTAGAAATTATTTATATAATTTTTACTTTATGCATAGGTCAGATATAGACCTTAACAGTGCTACTGATGAGATCCCTTGAGGATCGAAACAGGCTTGTCTAGCTAACTGTATGCTTTTATTCAAGCCGGTCGGCATGGATATTTTATTTATAAGTACTAGTTATTACTTTTAATAAGAATAATTTATATAGTGTTTTTAAGTTTAAAAACATGCAGACCTATACATATTTTAAAGTGATGATGTGTTTACACACTAAGTATAGGTTTCTCTATTTTGGTAAGGACGTTTTAAATTTATGATATTCAAAGTTCTGGAGAGGACTCACAGTCACCATCCTCAAGATTGAAACCTAGTCTGGTTTCATCATTCGGTATCAGGTCCTAGTCTGGACTTGATATCAAACAAGCTTGATGTTTATTTCAAAGTTAGAGTCCAGGAAAGGACTCGCAGTCGCCACCCTCAAGATTGAAACCTAGTCAGGTTTCATCATTCGGTATCAGGTCCTAGTCTGGACTTGATATCAAACTCGAGTCCAAGAAAGGACTCACAGTCTTAACCATAAATAAGGTGGAAATAGATTTTTTAACCATAATACTAAAGTTTCTATAACAGAGACAGAAAAGGTTTTCGAACCGCAGAATGAACGGCTCTTTTCAGAGCCACCAAACTTTACAAAAAGACAGATATGATTGGTATAATCTTTTGCTTTGATATTCACAGTTTTGAATATTATTAACCAAATAGCATGACTTTGGTCATTTGGTTTCACTACATAGGCTATTAGTATATAATTAAGAATTTCTCAGCGGAAGAATTCCTAATTAAATAGAGCAAGGTTTAAGTTTTATAACAAGGTTATTACTGGAAGCAGGTACCGTCTGTACCCCTCACTTTTTATAATTAAGGAAATGGCAAAACATCGAGAAGGTCCTCAGCAATGACATGGATACCCTATCAACATATCTGAAGAACTGGCGCCTAAAGCTCGGTGAAGGGAAAACAGTTTCAGCGGCTTTCCACCTGAACAACAAGGAAGCTAAGCGGGAACTAAACATCATGGTAAATAAGAGTCAACTTTGCTTTCCAAGCTACCCCTACCTACCTTGGAGTGAAACTTGACAGAGCGCTTACCTACCGACAACACCTGGCAGGCCTCCGCGACAAAGTCACAGCACGGGGAGCTTTCATTCGACGCCTCGCAGGAACAGGTTGGGGAGCCAGCGTTTCCACTCTACGCACTGCAACCCTGGCTTTGGTTTACGCATCTGCCGAATACTGCGCACCTGTATGGAGTATGAGTGCCCATGCACACCCAGTGGACACGAGCTTGTACAACTCTCTCCGCACCATAAGTGGTTGCCTTCGCCCAACCCCAGCAGAACAGCTGTCAGTACTAGCAGGTATTCCACCGGCTGATCTGAGGAGGAAGTCGCAGACCATGGCCCTGACTCGGCGTGCTTTGAACCCAGACCATCTTCTCCATGAAGTGGTCAACAGAGACGTTTAGCAACCTCGTCTGAAGTCGCGGCACCAATTTACAATGGAGGCACATGCTTTGATCCATCAGGCACAGACCAAAAATACATCGGCTCACTGGACAGGCAATGAATGGCAGCAGAGATGGCAGTTGTCATCTTTGCCTCTAAATAGCTATATCCCAGATACTTCGAAATCCAGCCCTGGCTCGGATTTGGCACGCCATGCACGGGTGAAACTCAACCGCCTGCGAACAGAAGTAGGTCGCTTCAGGGCCAGTATGCATAGATGGGGCCTCACCCAAAGCCCACTTCGTGAGTGCGGAAATGAAGAGCAGACGGCAGACCACATCGTCAAAGCTTGTCACCTTCATCGACTCCAAAATTGAGCCAAGGGACTTTATGAAGTTGATGTTTCACACGAGACTGGCCGCTCAACAGCAAATCTGAATCTCCCTCGTTAGCAGCATAAAAAGAGAAGAAAAGAAGAAGTTACCTTTATTTTGTTGTTAGTGAACTCGCACTATTGAGGTATATTGAACCTGAATTAGTACAGCTTGTTATACAAAAGTGGTATAGGGCATGCAAACAACACGGAATCATTATACTATTCAACACTTCAAAAGGTTGAACAAATTTTAATCTTTCCCCAGAATAGGCCAGTGCACATAAACGTTGGAAAAAACAACAACCCAGTGCATCCGGCCGGTTTATGTGCAATGGCCTACTCTGGAGAAAGATTTAAATTTGTTCATCCACCTTATTTTTTCTCATGTGTTTACACTATTTTCTATGGGGTTGACGTTCATTTTTCATGGTCAAAATGGGGCCATGAACAAAATCAGTGAATTATAATGAAAGTATTCTTCAGTCATACCAATCCATAAGAGGGAGTCAAAGTCAAACCCATCCATGATTCGTGCATCTCTCTTCTTAGTAACATCAGCAATGTTATAGAGGCAGTGGTACATGGATAACTTTTTGCCTCTATAGGGGTCGAAAACAACAAAGTGCTCCGATTTTGCCAAAAGAGGTGTCAAATTGTTCGTTTTGGTTAAACAAATCAATAAGGATATGATTGTAATATCTTGGATGCTTCGTTACCTGGGTAACACATCAAAATAGGTCAAGTAGGCCCATTGAGGCCTATTGACCTTGACCTATTTCGTTATCACGAAGATTACCAATGAGTCGTTTTCAAGTGGTTATATCCCTGCTGAGTTGAAAGTGTCGTTGGTTTCACCTCTGATCAAGAAGCCTACATTAGACTCAAATGTGCTGGCGAACTATCGTCCAATATCGAACCTGCAAATTCAGCAATATCTGTCTGAAAATAACTTGAAAGCAAAAGCCCAATCGACAGTTCCACAGCACCGAGACAGCTCTAGTTCGTGTCACAAATGACATCCTTCGTGCCGTTGATAAAAATTGTGAAGTCATGCTGGTGCTGTTGGATTTGTCGGCAGCTTTCGATACGATTGATCATCATGCGCTCCTTCGCCGTCTGCAAAATCGCTTCGGCATTTGTGGCCTTGCACTTAAGTGGCTGGAGTCGTATTTTCATGAGCGTCAACAGTATGTTGTGATTGATGGTACGAAATCTAATCCTGTACCCGTGACACGTGGTGTGCCACAAGGGTCCGTGTTTGGCCCTCTCGCTTTTACAATGTATATATCGCCCATTGAAGAAATTGTAGAAGCCCACGGCTTACAGTGCATTATTTATGCAGACGATACACAAGTGTATATCACCTTCAAATCTTGTGAATTGGACAACGTTGTACCCATTGTCGAAAGCTGTGTAAAGGATATCAAGTGCTGGATGGTGAAAAACATGCTTATGCTAAACGACAGCAAAACAGAGATTTTGCATCTTCATTCTCGTTTTGTACCAACAACACCGATTTCTTCTCTCCATATCGGCGACTTCGACGTTGAAACAACATCTTCAGCTCGCAACCTCGCTGTTGTTATTGACAGCAACGTAACCATGTCCAAGCATGTCAGCAGTATCTGCAAGAGTGCTTCGTTTGCGCTGTACAAGATTGGTAGACTGCGTAGTTTCCTTGATCAACCTTTAACAGAGAAACTGGTACATGCCTTCATCACCTCGCGATTAGACAACTGCAATTCTCTGCTGTTTGGTCTTCCGAATTCTGAATTGGATAAATTACAGCGAATACAAAATTCGGCTGCGCGTTTGGTTACCAGAGTAAAAGGCCGTTGTCATATGAAACCTGTGTTGCGCCAACTCCACTGGCTGCCTGTGAAGAAAAGAATTATCTTCAAAATTCTTCTGCTTACCTATAAAGCCATCCACGGTTTCGCGCCTGATTACATCAAAGAGATCATTGTAGTTCGGAAGCCTGCTCGTACCCTTCGTTCATCGTCTGAAGTGCTTCTAAAACCACCGCCAGTTACATCACTTAAGACTGCTACATACGGCTATCGCGCATTTTCGTCATCCGCGCCGTCACTTTGGAACAAACTCCCAAAATTCATTCGCGGTTCAAAATCTATTGAGCAGTTCAAGACCAGCTTAAAAACGCATTTATTCACGCTGCCAGATTAATCTGATTTCATAGTTTGGAGTTTTATATAATTATATTGATGTACCTAGCTGTTATACAACCATTTTTCATGTATATGTTTATTTAATTTGATTACCCTGCCGATTTGTCATCTTACGGAGCAAGTTGCTGTTGCACTTGTTGAGAGTGATGTGCTGGTAACCTCTCCTCTCCAGGGATTTTTCTACGTCATTGTTGTGCCGGGCACATCGGTTTTTATCATTCTCGTGAATTTAGTCCATTTTTCATGTATGTGTTTATTTAATTTGATTACCCTGCCGATTTGTCATCTTACGGAGCAAGTTGCTGTTGCACTTGTTGAGAGTGATGTGCTGGTAACCTCTCATCTCCAGGGATTTTTCTACGTCATTGTTGTGTCGGGCACATCGCTTTTATCATTCTCGTGAACTCAGCCCTAGTTATCATTCTCGTGAACTCAGCCCTAGTGTTTCAGGGAGTATGTTGCTGTTGCACATACTGAGAGTGAAGTGCTGGTAACCTCTCCTCTCCTGGGTTACCATCTTCCTGTTATTGTGCTGGTCACGCGTCTTCACATTCCAAAGTTATTTTAATTTGTGCTATTTCTGTAATTATGATACTTTTAAATATGTACTTTGTTTTTGTATACCGTATCTTAATTTATATTGTTGAAGTAATATTTGACTCAATATACTCGTAAATGTAAACTGGTTTTGTATAATATCTTGCTTATCTTAAGGTGTTTAAAGCCATATTATAACATTTTCAAATAAAATAGATTAGCATTTCTTTGCCATAAAATGTTAGCTTTTACTGTCAGATATATCCCCTTTTATTTTTGAGCCGAACAACTACGGCAAAGTAAAGAAAATTGGAATTTACTACCAGCGCACATGTCGCCAATACGTACCACTCCTTCGGTCATGTTGTGGTACGATCCTTTGTTGTGTATATCACCGTCCCGCACGCCGTGTACGTAACTGTGTTACGAACATCGTGTATGCGTTCGACTAATAATTCCATCGTAATAACAAAGCGCCGGTTCCGGCGTATTATTCAAAATCTCGGATTTTGACAAAACTAAAGCACCTAGAGTCTTGATTTTTGTAGGGTATATTGGTATAATAAAGTACAATTTAATCGTGTAAAAAAGGGAATTTTAAAAATTCAGCGAGGGCGTCTTCCTCAGCAAATGTTATAATATGGCTTTAATATATTGCTTAAGGTATTTTATTTGTTAATTAAATCAACTCACATGGTGCTGGTCACGCTCTCTTTATATTTTAGATTTGATATTTGAAACTATGTGCTTTGATCTTTTATAATGTTTTTGCTTGTGTAAGATATATGCTTGTTATTATCATGTTTAAGTTAAGTATATCTGTTTGTAGCTTAAGGTATTTTATTTGTTCAGCGCCCAGAGGCTATCAGCGTTGGGCGCTATATTAAGTCTCTCTTATTATTATTATTATTATTATTCGTTACCTAGGAAACGAAACATCAAAGATGGTGCAATCCTATCCTTATTTGATTTGTTTCATCAAAACGAACATTTTGACACTTCTTTTGGCAAAATCGGAGCACAAATAAGGATAGGATTGCACCATCTTTGATGTTTTCGACCCCCATAGAGGCAAAACCGTGACCTTTGACCTTTTTGGTTATAACTCAAGAACGGTACATCCTAGATAGGTCAAACTATACATTTTCTGAATCCTTGTGACTAGGGGAATACATTGGAATATAATTTTGACCCTTTTACCCCCCTTGGGGCCAGTTTATATTTTTGGGAACATTCTGATTATGTTTTAGGGTCATCTTAGGAACCTAAAAACAAATTGGTTTGGTTTGGTCCTGTGGGGGTGCACAGAAAGTGGTCCTAGCTCCCCGAGTATACGGTTTGCCTTTAGATCCCATCGCAGCACGGCTGACATCCTTACTATTCTCTCTCAGCAGCTTCTAATGTCCTGAATAGAGGCTATTTCAATGAACATCAAAGGTTAAATTAAATTTTGACAAGGTGTGACATAACGGTCTTTATTCCAAGGGAAATTGAATTTCTGACAAGTTGCTGAAGTAAATTCAAAGCTACCTATCCAACCAGTCCATTAATATGGCCCTTTCTGTCCAGTCTTCTAGTACTACATTCATCGTAGCGTCTATGTCACAAGTTGCTGAAGTAAATTCCATCGCAGCACGGCTGACATTCTTACTATTCTCTCTCAGCAACTTCTAATGCCCTGAATAGAGGCTCCGAAATGCGGCATATTGCCATGAACATTAAAGTTGCATGAACTTTTGACATGGTGTGGCAAAACGGTCTTTATTCCCAGGGAAAATGAATTTCTAACAAGTTGCTGAAGTAAATGCAAAGCTACCTATCCAACCAGTCCATTAAAGTGGCCCTTTCTTTCCAGTCTTCTAGTACTACATTCATCGTAGCGTCTATGTCACAAGGCTAAATACTGGACCCGTTGCTTCATTGATGACAAGGGAGACGAGTGCGAATATGAGGAGCTGGGCAGACAAATGGAAAATAACCTTCAAGCCATCCAAATGTAATATACTGACCATCTCTAGAAAGAGGAATCCATTAGGGTCTGACTTTTTTTCTCACAACAATAAACTGGGAGAGAAGGACGAACTGGAAATCCTAGGTGTCGCGGTTGATAAGAAGCTTTAGGTCTAGGCACATTTCGAACATCACAGCAAGAGGTGGGGAGAAGCTTGGAGCCCCAAGAAAGGTCTGTATCTAGTCAGCGACCTGGATTGGGACACAATGGCCAACAGGAGAACCGCCAACAGAGTAACAATTCTTCACAAAGCAAGACAGGGCCTCCTGGCCCTACCGGTCGAAGACTTACTACAACCAAACCCGCGTCGATCACGACACAATCACCCAGCTGCTTATAAAGTTATCACCTGCAACAAAGACTGTTACAAACAATCATTTTTCCCCAAAACGGTAATCACCTGGAACAATCTACCCTACTCAATAATACAAATTCAAGACCCTGCCAGCTTCAAAACTGCAGTGATGGAACACCTAAGAAACGACTAATCAACCCATGCGCACACCAATTCCTACACGCCTGGTTCCAGCTAGGGAGCGTTGTGTAGTACCAACTACAGATACAGATACAGGCTATTGTTCTGTTGTGTCCGATTTGAGCGCTGACATATTGGAAAATGTTGCCAATCAATATTCATGAGAGTGTACATTCAACGTCGAATTTTCGAAATTGGGTAGCTTGTGCTTGGCAGGTGTGAAATACATCTGACTGGGCGTTTTAATTACGTAACGCATAAAGGCATTGACATCATCAAATGGCTGCCTATAGTGCTGTTAGTGTTTGGCCTTTGTGGGGGGGGGGGATGTGTTTAGTTTCTATAATAATTATTATAAGGCCTACATTTATAATTATTTGTCATTCCTTTCTTTTCCTTTCTCTGTACTTATTCTTTCCTTGCTAAAGTATCACTCCCTCTTCTTTTCTCGCTTCCCTTCTCCTTCCTCTCTTACTTTTTTCCCCTCTCATTCCTATCATTTTCCTTACCGTTCTATTTATTTACTTCTATTTATTTATTTCTCTTCATTTCTTCCTCTTTCTCTCTTCCTCCAGTCCCTCTCATTCTTAATCTCCCCTTCTCAACCTCTTCCTCCCTCATCCCCTCCCGAGACCTCTCACAGAAGAGCTGCCCCCCCTTCGGTACGGCATTAGTTTGAGTGTGCATTAGGTGGACACTTGTGATGTTGTGAAGGGATGTTTAGCTCCCATCTTGCATCCGTAATGATTTGCTCTGGATGAAGTCGAGAAGTTTGAGTGTGTATTAGGTGGACACTCCTTTCAACTTTTTTCAACTAGCTATTCAGACAGCTAGTACTCTATAAGATGCACACAAGCTTGTGCCATCCTGACCCGAAGGCAGTCTTAGTTGATGTGAGACAGGGTTGTCTCTCGCCTTGCCTCTTCAATCTATATCTGGAATTTGTCATGAAAGACCAAAATCTAGGCTCTGATGTGCAGATGGGTGACATGTACATTAAAGGGCAGGTCTGTTGCAAAAACAAGTTTATCTCTATTCGAAGAGAATAATTATTACATTGCAAGTTGACACTTGTTGCAATTTTTTTGTGCGTATTTCTCCTGAAAAAGGAGAAATTGTGTGGGTAAAGTTCAGCCTCGTACGTGTTCTTCCCCCCGTTTGAATCGTACTTGTTCTCCCCCGTTTGGCTGATGACGTAGGTAAAAGAAGCGGGCACTATATCACGCTCTCATCATACAATCACAATCACTTTGACAAGCTTGACATTAGCAACAAAGAGTTGTACTATCACTTACCATAACAATGCTGCAATATTGTTCTCATTTCGGGAACAAAGCAAGCACGCTATTGTTACTATGCGTTTGTTTTGTAATATTTCATCCAACTGAAACTATAGCATTGCAATATACAGGGAAATCAGATACATGAGTTTGTGGACTTAACACGGTTTATATGCTTGTCTCATATGAAATTCTAAGCTCAAATTATGTATTTATTTTTAGGCCTAATATTTCTCATGATATTGATATATATATGAATCGTAATATCACAATTGTTTAATATATAGAAAAGAAGCGGCTGGTTTTATCCGTATGTTTAAAAAGCATTAAATTTGTAATACTTAATTTGGAATTTTTTTTCTGTGAACAACAACAGTATACGTTCTGTCCATTGAGAGCGTTTATAGTCCCTTTTCTCAAAGCCGGCACATCTCATTTCATGACGTCACCGTTTTTCTAGGCCAAATCTGTCTCGTTCGAAGGAACTCACCGCTTATGTTGGTTTTTGCGGAATATCAATTTTAAACGTCTTATTTTCTCAAAAAAGGAGTCATTTTCATTGTCCTCATAATATTAGCTTGCCAATGATATGATGTTGTTTTCGCAATAGACCTGCCCTTTAAAAACATTCGTTGTGTAGATGACACAACACTCATGGATATGGATTTTGAGAATCTGCAAATCTCCAGTAATGAATTGTAAAAAATCATACAGCAGCTGGGGAATAATAACCCGACAAAATGCAAAATTACGTCTGACGACTCTACAGATATCGAGCTGAACAAAATTGAACTTATTGAGCCCATCTGTTCAGTAAAAACGTAGTCTTTCTTCGCTCAGTAGAAGAGGATATTAAACGTCGCACAAAGTTAGTAGACTGGACATTTTGTAGACAGAAATATACCATCTGGTCTAACCATAATATCACCAGATTTCATCTGTAACATCTCTGTTATATCACCAGATCTCATCCTCATTAGGCTAAAAAAGTTGTTTTTGAAGCTGAAAAATGTATTTGTGAGCTAATTGTTACCTTTAAATAAACCAAGTTAGTGACAAAAATGCTCTCAGTCTCATGGGCTATTTTAACGTGTCTCCTGGCACGTTCGTGCAGTGAGATTAAAAATCCGTGCAGTGAGAATTGAAAATCCGTGCTTAAAATATTTCTATGTCATTAAAGTTTCAACCGGTCTAATGACCAAGAAATGAAGTACTTCCACAAAGTAAGATCGCAATCCTTATTAAGACCAAATTAAGACCAAAATTAATTTTTATTAAGACCAAATTAATAATGAAAATGCAAATTTTTCTCAGTAATAACCCGGTTTACCATTTTCTATCTTGGGCCACTGTATTTCCAAATTTAAACGTATTTACCTTTGTTTTTTATTTTTCTTTGATATATTTGAAAGTGTACTTTTCTTTGAAAGTACACTTTCTTTTCGATCGGGGTGCGTCGCACCACTCGCACCTACCCCCATTTTCGTTTGGTGGATTTGGCCCCCGCCCCATACAGGCTTGCCCCCGCTGGAAAAACTCTCTCCTCTCGAGCTTTCTCTTTCTAGCCTTTCCGTCTCTCCCTCTCCTCTCTTTCTTCCTCATCCCTCCCACTCTCACTTGTTCAGTCTGAGTATCTCCCTCCCTCCCTCCCCCCCCCTTGCGAAATTTATCAGTATGATCCATGACTAAAAATAAGCTCTGCAAAAATAAACATTTAAAATAAACCCGAGTCATGCATATAGGCCCACACAACTCCACGCCATACATAAATTCTGCCAGTCACATTTCCCCAATATGAATTTTTTTTTTTAAAGTAAAATTTTAATTTTAATTTTACTTCATTAAAGATTGGCGGAGGCGGGGTTCGAACTCACGGCGGCGGACTGCTTTGGACACACTATGAACCCAGCGCCTTAGACCACTCGGCCACTTGTCTTGTTGGAATTCATTTGAAACTTATTTGAAGATATAATCGCAACTCCAACATAGGCCTACCACGTGACAAACAAAGGGAGAAAACGTACCATATTTTGGAATTTTATTTGCCTAAAAACATTTATGTGTATTATTAGCGCTCAATTGTTGTTAACTGCGTGTTTTATACAAAAAAAATCCAACAATAAACATAAACTGGGCGTCTATATGGACAATACATTATATCGATTTTGACACGTGCTTGTGTCTCAGTACATTTCCATGGTCAGTAAAATACTATAGACGAAAACCTACCATTTTCTTGTATACACGTTCGATGTTTTGATCAAGTATGTGAATATTCGACATTAGACCCAAAATGTTTTTTCAGGAAATAAAAGATTAGATTACCATAAAAACGAAACAGTAATCTTTGGATGGGTCTAATGTAATATTCACATAGTTTTTTCAACGTTTTTTCTATCCTTATTCTTGCTCAATTAAAAAAAATATTTTGGCGTATATAAAATTGAAATAAAATTCTCTGCCTCTTAACTTCATCAAATGTGCCACAATTGGGTATCACGAATCGTTATATATGATGTGCAGTTAATATTCATATTATCTTTTATACAGAGGATGCTTCAGTTTTGACAGGAAAAATATTTTCTTGAAAACCCTCTCACTCGGTTATTTTAAAAAGGTAACCACGCTTCCCTAGAATGTGCAATAAATTAGCATTAAAATCTTTCTTATTCTAACAGCAAGCGTTTCTAGAATGTATTATGGCGAAATGTGGTGTAATATAGGCCCAACCAATTATCTGATTAGCTTGCCATTGGTACGAATGAATAGAATATATTAACTTTGCTCCAATGCACTTGTTTTGTATTGCATTTCAATATAAAACATGATTACCAAATCACCACTTGTACGCACCTCATTGGGAGATATTTGACTATTTCAGACGCTCGTTTCATCGCCAATAAGAAAGACTTTTGCTTATAACTTGGCAACATGGTTAGTATATATTTCAATGCAAGACAATTTTTACGAGCCACTTACGTCTAGGCGTAAGTGCATATACACCAAACACAAGTCAATTGAAGCCGTACAGTTTACCGCGAATTTAGGACCGTAAAATTTAAGCTCTTCTTTTGTCTAGATTAGCACCCAACCGCACATCTCAAGGTTTTATGTAAAAAATCAATATTTACCACTTACCGTCGTTTTATCTTTTCAGTTTCTGTTTCCGTATCCGTATCAGTTTTTGTAAGTCATTGTTATTCTGAAGTGGTAGTCTCCCAGGTGTGACCAATCTTTTATTCTAGCCTTTTGTTAGTTACTGAAAATTTGAAGCTCGTGAATTTCAGTTTTTGTTTTGGTAAGTTATATTGATTTTTTACATAAAACCTTGAGATGTGCGGTTGGGTGCTAATCTGGACAAAAGAAGAGTCTAAATTTTACGGTCCTAAATTCGCGGGAAATTGTACGGCTTCAATTGACTTGTGTTTAGGTATATGCACTTACGCCTAGACGTAAGTGGATCGTAAAAATTGTCTTGCATTGAAATATATACTAACCATGTTGCCAAGTTATAAGCAAAAGTCTCTCATATTGACGATGAAACGAGCGTCTAAAATAGTCAAATATCTCCCAATGAGGCGCGTACAAGTGGTGATTTGGTAATCATGTTTTTTATTGAAATGCAATACAAAAGAATTGCATTGGAGCAAAGATAATTTATTCTATTCATTCGTACCAATGGCAACCTAATCTGATAATTGGTTGGGCCTATATGCAAGACTCAAGAAGGGTTTATTTTAAATGTTTATTTTTGCAGAGCTTATTTTCAGTCATGGATCATACTGATAAATTTCGCAAGGGAGGGGAGGGAGGAAGGAGGAATACTTGAGACTGAACAAGTGAGAGTGGGAGGGGGAGGAAGAAAGAGAGAGAGAGGGAGAGACGGAAGACTAGAAAGAGAAGAACTCGAGAGGTGAGAGAAGGGACCGGGGAGAGAGTGGGGAGACTGATCATTCGGAGGGGGGGGAGGAGGAAGCAAAATAGGGTGATAGACGAGTAAAGGGCGACACTGCGGCCCTGCACAGGTGTATTGTGGTGCGACATGCTCATAAGCGGACCTTTTGTGATTTAGGGCTTATTTTCAACGTTATTACAGAAAAAAGTGGACCTTTTCATTCGGATTGGCATTTTGTCATGTGAATCAATAACAGTGTCAAAGATTAGAGGGCGCTAGACCATAAAAAACACTGGTGTTAACACCCATGACACCGGTGTGATCCATAACCTTGTCTCTCCAGCCTTTATTGACACAGGCATCCACGCCTATTGAAATAAGCTGATTGGTACTTCAAAGTTAACAATGAAGTCAGATTACAGTAAACTTACTGAATCCATTGCGTTTTCGTATCTGAACAATAGACTTACGGAAACTGAAAAGATAAAAAGACCCTTACTTACCAAAACGAAAACTGGAATTCACGAGCTTCAAATTTTCAGTAACTAACAAAAGGCTAGAATAAAAGATTGGTCACACTTGGGAGACTACCACTTCAGAATAACAATGACTTAAAAAAACGGATACGGTTACTGAAACAGAAACTGAAAAGATAAAACGACGGTTAGTAGTTTTGCTCTCAATAAAAAATGCTCGTCTAAAATTCAACCGCAAATTGCTTTACAACGCCTCTTGTATAGTCAAAATTTCCGGGAAAGGAAGACCTGGGTGGATGTGTGTTTGGCAGGGGATGCAAGTTGCTCAATGGCTCGAAATACCGGGGCAAAATTGACCAAATATTGTAATGTGCATCATATAGGTGGCGGAAGAGGGGCAGGAGACACGTGCCCCCTATTTTTTCAAGGCGGGGCGCGGCGTCCTCTTTGAAAATCCTCTTTTTTAAGCCAAAAAAGAGTAAAATTGCAAAAATTATGATGGCTCACCTAAAAAACTTCACCTTCATATAGTGACTGAAATTTATAAAAAATGCCCTAGCAAAACCGGCATGTTTATGCTTCAGCCGCGACTGATGTGCAACTTCCTATTTTACAAAAGCACCAGTTTCTCAACATGCTCAAGGAAGCACTTTTTAAGACCATAATTATTGAAGAAGCTACACTAGCAATTTGTTCAGCATGATTCTACGGAAGTAACTAAGGGCCATCCTAGCAAACACAAAAACGTTTTTAAAACGTTTTAAATAAGTTATATTTTGGCTTTTGGTTTAGGTAAAAACGTTTTAATAACATTAAAATGTCGGGTTATATAAAGGTCATGAAAACGTTTAAAACGTTTTGTGTGAAAACACACTACAACAATATTTCCAAAATGTTTTCAAAAATGTTATTGTAAACTATTTTTTCAAACATTTTTTGCCAAATATTTTGTCAACACTTAAATAACATTATGTCGAAATATTTGCCACCAGCAAACACAGAAATGTTCTTAAAATGTTATCTTCAAAACGTTTTAATAACATTTAAATGTCGGGTTATATAAAGGTCATTAAAACGTTATTGCAAATATTTTGGGCAAACATTTTCAACCCAAAAAATAACATTCTGTTTAGAATGTTTTGTATCAGGTTTTCAAATCAAATTTTGGAATTCTTAATTTCACGGTATTTGGCTTTTATTTAATCAATAATTGACAGTTGAACTATGATAATCCCTATTCAATCCTGAGACAAATATATAGGTATATTCGTCTCAGATTCAATCCTGTGTAAAGCAGCAAACTAATTAGTTCTATAAGCTGCATATCCTATCAGTGACTGCTATACCTTGTTTAGGACTTTCAAAAGAAGTACCTATACATGTGCAACCATAATTATTTCAAAATAGCCCGACAAAGTCATGCAGGAAACTCTGAGGTTGTGCATTGAATTGGTTTGAATGAGGAATACTACGGGAATCAGCGCCTTTTGTTAGAAGTCACACATGAGTAAAGTGGATAACCTCTATTACTAGCAGTTTGGCAAAAATATCAAGGTATCATTTACAAAATCATCCATATCTTAAAAAGTATTGATGCTATGTATATAATTTTGGTATCATTTTGAAGCTAATTGTCCTGTGTTTACATTTTTATTCAAATCATGAAATGTCAAAAATGCGACCTGCTCCTGGTTTTGTCAGAATGGGTCACATATTTGTCTTGGATGGAGCATTAACATTGTCTGTTCACTGGGGGTTTCTTTATTAGTGTATCATCAATTATCCCTTTAATATTGAAGTTAACTATATAACATAATTTAAGGATGTTCTCAACTGCAAGAAAAATGTTTCTGTAGAAAAAATCCCAAAATGTTAGAGGTTATATACCTCTGGGACACGCAATGCATGAAAATATGACTAGGAACTATTAGTTTGTGGATCATCTGAAAAGGTTGCTTTTAAATCACTGAAATTAACCAAGTTATATAAAATTTTGGGTTTTGATGCATATCATCTAGTTTTATCTGGTATTGGTGGCAGTTAACTGTGAGAAGTCTGAATAATTGTGAAAAATTCTGCCCAAAATAAACTATTTTTTCATTGAAAACTGTGTAATAGGCAATTTAGAGGCATTTGAATACAATAAAAAACTGGCAGCTACAATTGTCACATTCTGGAGCTAGCCAGAGACAACTCTTCAGCCACACATGCAACACTTGTTGGCTACATAAGATTGTTTCCACATCAGCTAACTGTTTACATTAATACTCTGTGTGCTAGCCATGCGCTTCAAGTTTTGAAATATTTTCTCAAAATATCAAGAACTATCTTAAGAACTATTGAACCAATTCAAGGATTGTTTGTACTCATTTTAATGCATTTTTCATGCTGATTCCAAATATGGTCATGAAAATTTACATTTCTGAAATTTTTGAATTTTTGAATTGTTTTTTTGAAAAACATGTCGTCTGCAGTCGACATCCGCGTGAAGAGAGTTAATAAATACCTGACCGCTCTAGGACACATAGCATATGGCATAATGGAGAAATAGAGACTGCTTCATGTTTGCTACTGACCATGCAAGACCAAAAACCTATTTTCAATCAAACTTAAAAATAATTGGGCTATTCCAGTTGAAATCCACACTACCCCTGTGGAAGATTTTGGAAATATCTTCCACAGGAGGAGTATGTTTTTCAAATGTAATTGGTCAGAGTAAATCATTTTGAAACCCCTACTCCTGTATTATGGCTTTACCTATATCTTGCACAACTGGAGTGAGTATTTCAAATGGAAGTTACCCAATTGTCTATTCTATTCAAAATTGATACTCCATCTGTGGCAGACTTTAGCTAAATCTTCCACAGGGGTAGTGTGGATTTTAAATGGAATAGCCCATTGGTTCATGACATTTGCTGCTCTGATGCTTGTAAGGCGAGACTGACTGGTTCAACCTGGTTTTGTTTGTTTGTGTTTTGAAATTTTTTGATACTAAATAGAGAGGGGGTGGGGGGTAATTGAATTCTGTTTCAGCAGGGATGTGCAGCTTGAGTTGCAAAACCCTATCCATGGTGATGATGATCACGATGACCGGGGGGGTAGTACTCACATATGAATGATGCAAAGAGGGGTGTGCTGCTCTGAGAATAATTTTGCCAAAAATTGGGACACATATCTTAGGATTTTGGCTACAATATGTCTATATTTTACAGATTTTTAATTTGTAGTACCCCGAAGGTCTAGAAAAAGAATGGATTTTTTAGCTGAAAAACAGTTCAGTTACTGTACAGAGCATGGAATTTTTTGTTTTTACAAAATAGAGCCATGTCTAGGGATTTTCAGCATAAGGGATTCTTGCAAAAAAGTACCCAATGCTGCAGCACATCCGTTTTGCCTCGTATATATGTGAGTAGGGCCTACTCACCCCTGTCCTGTTTTTTTTTTTTTTTACTATTACTTTTTAAGCTGTAAATTTTGTTTGACAAAGGCTTTGGAACTTTTTTTCTTCTTTTTAAAAAAATTTATTTATTCTTATTTATTTTTTAAAATTGTATTATTTTTTTGGCGGGTTACGCCAATCAAACAATTTTTTATGCCGTATCTAGTGTTGAAAAAAGAGGCATTGATTCCTAAATGTACATTGCATCTATATTATATGCGATCAGAAAATATAAATTGTGGTATTAAATTCACAAGAGATGAATTATAACTGCCATTCATTTAATTTTGTATTGAAAATTCCTCCTTTTGTGTAGGAGCACCTTTTCTTTTGAAGAGTAAGTTTGGTTCACAAACACCCATTTTGATTATGTCAAAGAAAAACATGTCAAATGATACACTCCTCATTGAAAATAAATTAAGAAAAGCTGTGACCTTAGCAGGTTTGGATGTGTCATCATCATCAAGATCATGGTCATAACCATCATCAACATCATCAACAGCATCACTGTCATCACCATCATCATCAACAGCATCATCATCATCATCATCAACAACATTTTCATCATCATGACCAGCACCATCCTCAGTTATCCTCCTCCTCGTCACCATCCTCACCATAGTTCCTGTCAGCTCATGAAATGGTTTACTCTTCGAAACTTGAACTATTTAGAAATTTGAATATCTCAGCAACTAGACTATTTTCTAGTTTCCGTTCCATGTTAAATTATAAATATAGGAAAAGGCAATGCATTTTCTTAAAATCCACCTCACTCCTCTAGCACATGTGACCTCCATTCACCCAATCTTAACAACCCATTTGAATACACCAAATATAATTCCATTGCTTTGATTACATCATTTCAAGTTGGTAAGCGTCAGAAGAAAATTGAATTTATGCCACTGCTTTTCATAAATTACATACAAATACTCTATCATAATTCACCCATAATCTGAGGCATTCAAACTAATTTCATGCGGTTAACTGGCGATATGTTTGGTGTAACCCGATATTGACTTGAGTGCATAGGTTACCTCACTGTGCTCCACAAATAAAATATTTTATCAGACATGTGTAAAGAACATTTTCTTGTTTTGAAAAAGTGACAGTTAGGACCAGAAATGACGTCATAAGAAATGTCATAAGATTGAATTTCCCATAAATCACATTGTCACAATCTTTATGGTGAACAACATGGATAGTTTGTTGTAACCATGGTAACTACAAAAGTGAAAAATCATACAAGAATAAATATTTGTTAAGTTCATATTAGTAGCATCAACATCAACATCAACATCTTCCTCTCCTTCCTGATCCTCCTCTTCATCATCCTCATCATCCTTATCATCCTTATCATCATCATCATCATCATCATCATCATCATCATCATCATCATCATCCTCATCATCCTTATCATCATCATCATCATCATAGTTCTTGTCAGTCCATGAAATGGTTTACTGTTCAAAATTTGAACTGTTTGGCAATTTGAGTATCTAAGTATAATAACTAGGCTATTTTCTAGTTTCCTTTCCAAGTTACATAATTTATGATGCACTCCAAACTATACTTAAATGTCAATTAGATCAGCCCATAGACTCTGAAGTGTCTATGATCAGCCTTATCTTAAAATCCACCTCACTTCTCTTGCTCGCACATGCGACCGCCATTCACCCAATCTTAACAACCCATTTGTGTACACCAAACATAATTCTAACTTTGATTGCATCATTTCAACTTGGTAAGCATCAGAAGAAAATTAAAATTAAATTCCTCCTCATAGTTTTTGTCAGCTAATAGTTTACTGTCCAAACTATTTAGCAATTTAAATATCTCAGAAACTAGACTATTTTCTAGTTTCCTTTCCAAGATATACAGGAATAGGCAATACACTCTATGCAAACTACACTCAAATGTTAGTTAGATCAGCCCTTGTCTTAAAATCCATCACACTCCTCTTGCTAGCACATGTGACCTCCATTCACCCAATCTTAACAACCCATTTGTATACGCCAAACATAATTCCATCGCTTTGATTACATCATTTCAAGTTGGTAAGCATCAGAAGAAAATTGAATTTATGCCACTACTTTTCATAAATCACATACCAAATACTCTATCATATGCATAATTCACCCATAATTGGAGGCATTCAAACTAATTTAATACAGTTTACTAGCAATATGTTTGGTGTAATCCGATACTGACTTGAGTGCATTGAGTAGACTGTACATAGGATGTGAATTCAGAGATATTATGTTACCTCACTGTGCTCCACAAATATAATATTTTATTAGAAAGAATGACAGTAAAGACCGAATATAAAAATGATGTCATAAGATTGAATTTCCCATAAAATCACATTGTCACAATCTTTATTGTGAACAACACTTTTTGATAGTATTTTTAACTACAAATTGGAAAATCATAAAGAGAATAAATTTATTACTATACTAATGTTAACATCCACATCAACACATGATGTGAATTCAGAGATATTATGTTACCTCACTGTGCTCCACAAATATAACATTTTATTAGAAAGAGTGACAGTAAAGACCGAATATAAAAATGATGTCATAAGATTGAATTTCCCATAAAATCACACTGTCACAATCTTTATTGTGAACAACACTTTTTGATAGTGTTTTTTAGCTACAAATTGAAAAATCATAAGAGAATAAATTTATTACTATACTAATGTTAACATCCACATCAACATCCTCCTTCTCATCAACACCATCACAGCTCACCAACAATATCATCATCATCATGAACATACTCCTCATCATAGTTTTTGTCAGCTAATAGTTTACTGTTCCAAACTATTTAGCAATTTAAATATCTCGGAAACTAGACTATTTTCTAGTTTCCTTTCCAAGATATACAGGAGTAGGCAATGCACTCTATGCAAACTACACTCAAATGTTAGTTAGATCAGCCCTTGTCTTAACTCCTCTTGCTAGCACATGTGACCTCCATTTACCCTACTTGGAACAACCCATTTGTATACACCAAATATAATTCCACTGCTTTGATTACATCATTTCAAGTTGGTAAGCATCAGAAGAAAATTGAATTTATGCCACTGCTTTTCATAAATCACATACCAAATACTCTATCATAATTCACCCATAATCGGAGGCATTCAAACTAATTTCATGCAGTTTACTAGCACTATATTTGGTGTAATAAGACACTGACTTGAGTGCATCAAGTAGACAGTACACAGAATGGGAATTAAGAGATATTGTGTTACTCCACATGTATGGAGAACATTTTCTTTTCCTTTTTGTAAATGTGATAGTAAAGAACAAGTATAAGAAATGATGTCATAAAATTGAATTTATCGTAACTGTCACAAGTAAGCTTTATGATGAATGACACAAATGAAAAATCAATAACTATTCTTTTTAATTTCTTACCAAGTTGTTATTATTTATGTGTGTTGGTTTGCTTGTTTGCTCCTTGGTTTACTAATATTGCTGTTCTTCTTTTAGTCTATCTTGTAAAACAAAATATGTTGTCTTTAATTTAATGATATCTAAATATGTAAAACATGTTATTGTTCTTTCAACAAGTTACAACATGCAAATGTAAACTCTCCTAATGAACATTATACATTTTTGGGAATTCCCACTGCTAAATGACAGAGAACACAGACTAAAATTGGTGGGAATCCCATGACTTCTTTAGGGAATAGCCCAACTCCTTTTAGATATCACATGACCAGTCCAACAGGTCAGTCTAGTGGATGCAATGTAGTAAAGTTGCAAAAAAGTAAGTTCCGGTATTTGAATTATTTCCAAAACTCTAGATATGATTTTGTTACTTGCACTCTGTCCAGTGGCAGCACTGGGTGAGAGCATGGGGGAAGTGACACCCCCAAAAAAATTGCATGCACAAATTTTGCTTCCTAATATGTTCTTGCCCTTAACCCTACCCCATCCTGGTGCTGCAACTGACAATTTTCTCTAAAGTTTCAAGCAATGACACATGTAGCTAGTTTTTTAGAGGCTCTAAGAACTTAAAAAAAGAAATGGGGAGGTAAAAACCCAAAAAACTTTCTACCACATACATCAGTTAAATAAACTTAAAGATACGCTGAAATAAAGCAAAATTTGCTCTGAATCTACAATCCCTGCTTCGACTATATTTATAAATACGTTTTTATAAATACGCACATGACCCATGGGCACGACATACCAAGACCAGCAAGCGTAACCAAATCCTCATGACCACTATACAGAAAAGGATAGGAACTCTGTAGATAAATATCATCAAATTTAAGTATTAATTGAATAGCAAGATTAATACACACTGGGGGATTCCGAATTTGTAATATGTTTTCACAAACAACTTTTTAAAAGTATTTGACGACAGAAATAAATGTTCACAAAGTTGAATAGAATAGACAATTTTGATGCACAGTAGTCTCATGTTGTTCTACCATTGCATTCAAATGTATAGAAAGACCATCCGCTATGTAGAAGGTGACTTTGAGACTTACTGTTTACAAGCTGTTATGGAAGTGCAGATGTGGTCACATGTGTATTTATAAAAACGTATTTATAAACATAGTCGAAGCGTACTGATATTTGTGAGTCACTCATGGAGGGCAAAATATCATACCTTGGATCGTTTTGCCATGTACCCTGTCAACTTAAATCTGAATTATGATGTGTGTGCTTGTTTGTGTTATGCAAGATGTGCATTGTGCTGATCCTGCTTGATGCTAAGCACGCAAACAGCGTTTGGACGTAAGACCATTTTTATGCGCAGCATTATCAGCTTGCACTACTTGATTTTTGTTACATTTGCACACTTTACTGTATAAGTCCATGGCATAAAATTGCTACATATTTCCAAAATTGTGTAGCATTCTGCTCCGCGATACCGGCTATATGGCCAATGCTGCATGCAAAACTTTACAACTCTAAAGCTTGGCAGTGTAACTTTTCATTTGATACCTGCTTTTGCTGATAAATGCTACAAGGTAGACTATTTAGTCTCTAAACTAATATGGCGGATTTGTCATCGCATTACCCACAATGCAATGCTGAGTTACAAAGTGTTCAATTATTTTTCAATTTTCTCCTCCTCACGATATCATGATAAAATATGTGTTAAATGCATGGCAGAAGTTGTAATATATTAAATAACTCTTAGTGATAATTAATTTTGAATGCATCATGGAATAAGTGTAACATATAGCCTATCCATATCCAACAAAGACTTGCTAACCTACATCTTATCAAATGTTTCAATTTGACATTATAAGGAATTCAATGCGATCATATCCAGCTCTCACTTTGTCAGCTGATTGCAATAAGGTCATAAGTGCATAGTAATAATGAAGCACTTACAGCCTCCTTGCTTGCACACATCCAATTGAGCCCCTTTGGCTACCTAATTGTAAATGAGATCATTTGTATGCATTCAATGCTGAACAGGGTTATATCATTCTTGTATGTAACAGAATAATTCAGTATATGACTGTTAATTCACAGGATTATTCTATTCTTGGTAGTCCTGGGACTAGTATTTTTGAAGATGTTTAAAGATATATGTGAAACAATCTGGTCCATGGGGGGCCAAAGGCAACAAATTTGAAACTGAGATAATGGCAAAAAATGGAGGTAAGAAACAATAAAATATATAAGAAAATAGACGTCACAAAAGTTCGTAACTTTAGAACCAAGTATGCTAGACCTTTGGTGTTTTCAGTAAATGATAGCCTAATGTTTGTAAAAGGTAATGGTTATAGTAACTAAATTTTCAAAATGCCTCCTTTGACCCCCATGGACCAGATTGTGTCACATTATATTAGAATTATACATACTGGACATGACAAATTAGGCATCAACTAAATTGATATTAAAGGTTCCTTGTTATGCAAATGAGACAGTTTACGCTCCGTAGTTTCACACTGAAATTTCAGGGCATGTCTGTTGTTATTTCCATGTTATTTGTTATCTACAGTAGATAGCATTTAGTACATGCATACCACACATATTTAGTATCCAATGTCTATTCAACCCTCTGTCACTGACCAATGCTGCGTTAACCCTATGAGAACTATATACCTGCCAATTGGCCAAAATGAATGTGTCCAATTTTGAACCAATCAAGTAGGGTTTTAATAAGATCATCTGCAAATGCAAGTTTGACCATAAATAGTTTAAAGCCTAGTCATAATTGGCAATTGAAATGAGCATTTCAAGTTATAAACCAATCAGAAATGTTGTTAAATGACAGTAGTGTCTATGGGGTTAATGGTCTCTCACAAGACAGACGTCAACAAACAAAACACCGATCCCCAAGATACGTTTTTACATAAAATAGTATGTGCGTGTTATCATATAGTTTCAAGCAAATCTTATCTACTAAAGATCACTATTCCATTAACCACCCATGCCCACAGTAGACAGGGGCGGATCCAGGAATTTTCAATAGAGGGGGCGCCGAGCCACCGCCGACGCCGCCTTGGCTCGGCACCCACACAAAGTCAGGCGCCACTCTGCAAAAATACACAGAGTCTGGTGCCGCTCTGCAAAAAATAGAGGGGGCGCACCCCCCCCTCTAAATCCGCCCCTGGTAGATTGCTAAATAAGCTATGGTGAATGTGTTATTTATCTGTTATCTACAGTAGATAGCATTACGAAATACATATGTATATCACATGGATTTTGTATCCCAAGTATACTCAACCCACTGTCCCTGACCAATGCTGCGTTAATGGTCTCTCATAAAACCAATTACTTCAAAAACAAAACACCGATCCCTGAGAAACCTTTTTACATAAACAACACATTCAAGTTCATTTGTGATTTGATGTTATTGTCAAGAATTGCTGTAATCTAATGCTTCATTCTCAAGGTTTACAAAGGTCAATGCAGATCCAATTTCCAGGTGACGAGATACTCCCTAACAAAAAACAAAATGGACTGTTATGATTAGATAAAGGTATTGTTTTTAGCCACTGACGTGCATCTATCGTCTCATATATAACATGGGCAATATCATTATTTTAAGTAAAGCAACAAGGCTCGTATAACACAGGAGAACAATGAGGCGAAGCCAAGATGTTTTACGCCAAAAATTGTATGTTTAAATGGAGTCATCCATTCGGGTAACTCCATTTGCAATAGCTGCCATGTATAGCTACCATGAGTAGATGAGCACAATATACTGTGTAGAAATTGCCAAATGTTCACATGGCAGCTATTGTACTTGCCCATTTCTGGCACCGAGCAGTCTAAGTACTGTCCAAAAACCATTTATCACTTGCATATATTTCCTTGCAATTTGATCTCATTTAACATAGTAGGATTTCTATGAAAGTGCAAGGTCCATGTCAACTATGTAGGACTTTGCCCCCTCGTAATTAGTCTACTCAACGCATGTCAATGACAGCTAGCTATAGATTAATGTGATTATGCTAATCATCTTATTTTCATCACTAAATACTGCTACAGACTCCGAGTAGCCCGGGCCGAGTAGTCAACATAAAATATTTGATGTAACATATCTACGTTATTTAATCTATTCCCATTCTATTCCAGGTAATGGTTAAGTTCTAACAAATGTTTGATGACGTAAAATCGATATGTTACGTAGCATATCTGGTAGAAATATATTGTTGATTTTACATCTTCAAACATTTGTTGCAATTTAAACATTAATGGAAAAAGAATGGGAAAAGATTAAATAACATAGATATGTTACATCGAATAGTCTACATCCACTGAAAAGTCTGTAGGGTACTTAACTGGGATTAAGAATAAGCTCACTCTGAAAAAAAAAGTCTTAGGATTCAACATACAGGATAGCTAGGGTTTTAGGGGTTCTAGGAAATTGTAAGAACCCCAAAATGGTTCTATCTGACCTTTGCAGAACCTTTCTCATGTCTAAAATGGTTCTTTTTTCAAGCCCAGATACTGAAGGGGTTACCCTGGTTAAAGAAAGATTATATATATTTAAGGTTCTACAAACAGGACAGCTAAGAACCTTTTTAGGTTTTACTTGGAACTTCTTTTTTCCCCTATAAGAGTGCTGGTTACCCTGCAGTCTTGGTGCTTCATTCACTTCCATGGGCAGACCAACCCGGGGGAGGGGGGTCCATTTTGAAGTATACAGGGGCATCGCAGCAAACACAAAACGTTTTCGACATCATTCGCAAAAGGTTATAAAAGGATGTCAGAAAACGTTTAAATGTCGGGTTATATAAAGGGTACATTAATGGTATAAAACGTTTTCATAACATTAAAGAACATTTGTTGGTAATTTACTGCACAGCAAACACAAATGTTTTACAGAAAATATTTAAATGTCGGGTTATATAAGGCCAAAAAAAAAAAGTTTGTTTGTCCATAGTGGCTTATGAAACAGTTGGGTCGGTAGGTCGGGATTTTTTTTTTTTTACAGATATTGCACTTGAAACTGACAATTTGAAGACTGGTAAATAAGTCAAAACACACAGCACTTTACTGGTTTAACTCTTGAGATGGTTCTGCATGTTATACTGTTCATTTTATTTACATTTTCTTTCTTTAAATTTATACTAACCACTGTTTTACTAGTACATTCAACGCAAATTAAAAAAAAAAAAAAAAAAAAGACACGGTCGGGACCAGGGTACACGGTCGGTCGGACGTGGACAAACAAACAATTTTTTTTTGGCCTTAAAAGGGTATAAAAACGTTTTAATAACATTCTAAAAACATTTTTGAAAACTCAAATGACAAATCATTCTAAACAGAATGTTTATTTTGGGGTTGAAAAAATATTTTGCAAAATATGTTTGCCCAAAATATTTACAATAACGTTTTTAAAATGATTTCACGTCCTTTATATAACCTGACATTTAAATGTTATTAAAACGTTTTGTACAAAACATTTTAAGAATATTTCTGTGTTTGCTGGGTGCAAATATTTTAACATAATGTTATTTAAGTGTTGACAAAATATTTGGCCAAATATGTTTGCAAAAATAGTTTACAATGACATTTCGAAAGCATTTTAAAAATATTGTTGTAGTGTGTTTTCATACAAAACATTTTAATACGATTTCATGACCTTTATATAACCCAACATTTTAATGTTATTAAAACGTTTTTACCTAAACCAAAACCCAAAATATAACTTATTTAAAACATTTTAAAAACGTTTTTGTGTTTGCTGGGATGCCACCCAAATGGTTAAGATTTTCACAACAAATTCCCAGATATGATGGATAGGTTTTTCAAACATAGGCCTAGGTCCATGTTTTGAAAAAAACAGAAAACAGGTAGTTTTTTACAGATAATTCTTACACATTTTCTTACAAGTTAAAAAAATCAGCACCTTTTTTTTTTGTCCGTGTGAATTTTCAAAGAAAAAAATACCAAAGACAAAAAACGCAGAAAGAGTCTATGTTTTGAATAAAATTAATTGAAAAGATTGTATTGACAGATGACAGATGATATTATTGAATGTGATCAGTTATTAGTCAGGTATTGCAAAAGAATGTAAAGATATTACTGTGGGCCTCTTGATGTCGTACCTCAAGGGAAGTCCCTTAGCTCAAAAGGCAGAAAGCTTAGAATTGTTTTAATTCCTTACACCACTGATGTACAGTCAATAACCTCTGAATAAGATATACTGATATCAAGAAATGGTAGATAGATTTTGTAGATGACGTGTCATCCCCATCATCAAACATGTCAAACCATTATGCAGATTGGTATAATAAATGTGATATTTTTGGAAAAATGTAGAAGAGATTTCATCACAGTGATGGAATAAATTGCAATTATCTATAATCTTATTAATAAGTCACAAGGAAATCCATCAACCACTAGTTGACATTATATCAGGTAGAGTCATTTCATTCAGCATAGGACTTTGACCTGTTTTAATTACAACAAAGCCCAATGTACGTCATAAGTGACTGTTAAGGTAGCATGTGATTCTCATCATCAGGATGAAAGTGTTAACTTGAGTGCCTTGCTATGCAGCTGAAAAACTTTGTAAGGTTGGCGATTTCCTTGGAAATATAAGAAAAATATTGAAAAATGCCAGGAAAAACTGGGGATATCTGGAAGTGAAAATGCTGGGAAATAGCTGGAAATAATGGGAAAACCATAAGTTAACATACACATTTTTTACTCAATTTGAGCTACAATTTAGACCTGGATTTCGGCAATATGTCATCATTTACAAGAAAATAACTTTGGCTATCTAGTACTACTACTACTTGAAATCTTGGGATGAATGTCATCATGCATGTGCAAGCGCATTGTGGGTGCCTTTTAACTCCAAAATTATGCCGGGTGTATGTCTTACTTAGGGATTCAATCATGTTTCACCGTTATTCATCACCTTTTAACAACGATGCTCGGGCAGCTAAAGCTGCCCTCGCGAAGTAAACCACGCAGACGCGCCGGACGCGAGTTGTTAAACGGTGATGAACAACGGTGAAACATGATTGAATCCCTTTCAACAACGAAAAGAAGCTAAAGATCGTATAATTCACGATTATTTCACGGGGAAATGTCCGTTAATCATTGTCACTAAGCCTTACAAAAACTTCAATGATTTCTCTGTTAATATCATTAATAAAACTACAGAATAAAACGGCAAAATTTAGCCGCTATCTGAAAATACTGAATTCAACTTGTAAGCTAGCATACGCACAAAGGTTCCAGGCATGACGAATTTTACGCGCTCTCGCGTAACGCGTAGTCTCGCTCGCGTTCGCGTATACGCTACAGTAAAAGTGTGGATTCATCACGAATTAACAACGGTTGGCTCCTGTACAAAGGTATAGGAGGAGTTGTTGAATTAAATATTAATAATGTAAGAAATAATCAAATTTTGAAGCAAACACGACTGCGACCCCTGTCATGAGTGGTGTGCATTTTTGATGCATTTATGATCTGTATGCTGGCCATCCAGCATAAAATGTCCAAGTTGTAAGATATTTTCTCAAAGTATCAAGAGCTATATTTCAAGACCCTCAGAACTAATACTAGGCTTGTTTGTACTCATTTTAATGTATTTTTCATGCTGATACCAAATATGGTCATGAAAATTTACATTTCTGAAATGTTTGAATTTTCAAAGAAATTTGAAACTTGTTGTTTTCATCAGTCAACCCCTGTGTGGAGAGGGTTATTGGAAAGTACTAAACATAAAAATGTTAAAATTAACTCAGCATTGAAAATGAAAGTTACCAAGTATTTCCTGATCGAAGAGCGGGTCGAATACATGTTCAAATGACCAGAAATTGATTGGTTGGATATGTTTTGACAGTCACACATGATCAATGTTTTTTTTAAAGTCCTCTTATAATATTAAAAGGTCTCTAGCATTACCGTTGTTGGCATGGTTATTCAGTATAGGCCTAAGTGCATCAATGCAAAAAGCTTACATTAGGCCTACACTTTACTTGCTTCACTTACACACATCTAAGGGTCATTCTTCGGTAAGGTGCACGTTAGAAGGTTTGGAAAATAGACATTTCAAAATGATTTTTCTGTTAATTTTTTTACACATTAAGAAAGAGACATGTCTCCAGTGTAGTAAAAAAGTGTTTGGCTGCAATCTTTATTAGCAGCTTGATAAAATTTTTTGGCTTTTTCTGCAGCTAATGTCATCTCCATCACCGTCGTCATCTCCGTCACAATTGCAGCGAAGTTCAACTGATACCAAAAATGTGTTGCACATTGAACATTTGTTTTTTACCTACAGAGGAAGGGAGTATAACCAAGATTATGCAACATATCATTACATTTCCATTTTACCAGTTTTAAGATCAAAGCAGGGCATTATCTGTAGAGTGACGGAGATGATGTCAAGGAATGGAAATTCTGCTGTATTATCTCCGTCACGTGACGGAAATGATTCTCTCATAGTGAAAATCACCTCCAAACGTCATATCCGTCACAAAATTGTGACGGATATGACGTGATGGTATATTACAAAATTAACAAACCTACAACCCTATAGTGGTCCAACTTTAACATACACATGGTCAATAAAGGAGATGAATAGAAATAAACGTACAACTGTTGTAATTTTGAAAAAAGTAAAATAAATAATGCGAACATTTTAGGTATCAGAAGCGTTCGGAGATGATGATTAATAAAGGTATGAGTGAAGAAATGGTTATAGTTTTGATGAATTTATTGCGCCAACATGAGGAAAAAATGTCTAAATGAATTTACTGCATATTGACTTGTGCTCTCTAGGTCAAATAAATGACCTTACAAAATTAGTATTTTTCTCCAGGCGTTTCTAAATTTTTGTGACGGTAGATGACGCAGACATAGGGACAGGAAATTTTAGACATACAGCCTGTCTCAAAAAAAATTGTGCAAGTGAAAAGTGCCCTCTCTGGCAATTAGAAAATACCGTTGTGACATGATGCTTACATCAACGTCAAGGGCACAGTCTTAGCTCTCAAATACCGTTTGTTCTGTTCAATTTGCTCTTTTTAATCTCGAGATATGTTTAGTTAACAACGAAAGGGTAAAATCACAATTGTGCCACTTTTACTAGGAATAGGGCTGTACATGTAAATCAATGAAAGCTGACTCCCCCCTTCGGGGCTCGTGCATTAGACGCATCAACACCAGCGCGCGTGCATTATTTTGTCTAATTTCATTAATTTGTCAAATTTCATGAACTTGTCAAAGTTCATTAACCTATAAGTGTGCAATATTTGTTTGTCTTTTAACATGTCTTGAATGACAAAGAGAACAGTATTTACCATGGTAAAATCATTGACATGCACATGTATTTAATTTTACAGGAGAATGTGAAATATTTATTTATCGTTTAGTTTGTCGTAAGTGGAAAAAGATAATCATTATACCATTATCGTGATAAAACATTGAAAACAATTTTGTATTGTTGTGTAATTGATGCATTCGTTTAATTTCACGCAGCAACTCTTGATAAACTTGATGCTATCATTGCTTTACATGTACAGCCCTCTTCCCTAGTAAAAGTGACACAATTGTGATTTTACCCTTTTGTTGTTAAGTAAGCATATCTCGAGATTAAAACAAGCAAATTGAACAGCCTAAACAGCATTTGAGAGCTAAGACTATGCCCTTGACGTTGATGTAAGCATTATGTCACAACGGTATTTTCTAATTGCCACAGAGGGCGCTTTTCACTTGCACAATTTTTTTTGAGACAGGCTGTATAGGGTGAAATTATTTTTACTCCTGGCTATGAAAGATGTGTTACAATAACTTTTTCTACAATATACAATAAATAACTTGTCATTCCTGGTGTTTTTTACGATGCTGAAGTTATCCACTAAAAGATATCAGCATCACAAATTTTGATGACCACAATCGGGACATGGGGTTTTGGGGGTTGTGACACCCTGTATAAGTAATTTTCTCGAAAAAAAGAACTTCTTTTAACATTTTGATGTTTTGAGATATAAAAGGAACATCAATACTAAACAACTGCAAAAAATGAAAATTCTAAATCATGTTTCGTATTTTAGTTATTACTCCTGAAAGTGGCGGGACTGCAATTGGGCACCTTACCGAAGAATGACCCCTAAATAGTCTAGATCAAATCAGATCTACATCTTCCATGTGCACAGCAAAATATCCAGATTTCCTATTATTCCCCAACTTGTGTAATCCATAAAATTGGCAAGAACATACACACAAAAAAGCTCAAAAAGTCAAGAAAGCTCCAGTTTCCCAAGCAATTGATATTGGACCCAACACACATAAATCTTTGAGCACGATGCTCATATAGCATTCAACAGACCATGGCGGTTGCCCTGGAAAATGAAATATTTGAGTTTAGTCTGTCTTTTCTGTGTACTTAGCCTGCTAGACATGCTTTTGAGGTTTGGTTATGATTTCTCCTTTAAAATAATTTAATTCTGAAATTGTCTACTTCTCTTTATAAATAGCCCCAACGCATATTGATTGGAACTGATCAGATGAAATCTAATATGTGACATGATCTGGTCATTGGAGACCAAAGATGGCAAATTCAAAATTGAAATAAAGACAAAAATATGGAGTAAAAAACAATACAATACATAGAAAAATATACACATCACAAAACTTTAGAACCAAGTATGCATGTATGCTAGACCTTTAGTGTTTAGTAACTCAATTTTCAAAATGCCTCCTTTGGCCTCCGTGGACCAAATTTTGTCACATATGTGACAGTTCGTCCATCTTGGATTTTTTTTTTCATATTTCTCACATTTTCCGAAAGGTTAAGTTTATTTCCTAGTACGTTACCAAGTTTCAAAACAGTTACAAGTTTGATATTTCCATACAATAACTTTGACCAGGAAATACTTACGTAACTTTTCATTTTAGGCAAACATTTTTGCAAAATATTTCATCAACATTCTGTTAGAATTTTTTGCATCACATTTTCAAAAATGTTTTATGAATGTTATTAAAACGTTTTATACCCTTTACATAACCCAAAATTTAAACCTTTTCTCTAAAATGTTGTTTGCAGGAATGTAATCTATATAAGCAGAGACAAGCGATTTGCGTGGAACTTTTTTTCCGCTCAATCCCGCGCAATTGGCTATTTTTTTTCCTATGGGCAGGGATACATGATTTGCACGGAAAAAAAGTTCCTCGCAATTTGCTATTTTTTTTCGCGCAAATCGCCTGTCCCTGTCTATAAGGTACTAGCTGTATGCACCATGAGCAAACCAATCAGCCCGTATGTCCTTTAAATGCTTCTATGCATGAAGAAAGTAATTTCTATAATGTAACATATTCGTCATGGTGCTGAGGTATTCCATAAATATCTCATAGTAAGTAGATAACAGTGTCATGATCCGAAACAAATTGCATACTTTAATTTTCATGAGTGCTGTTTGATTTCATATTGGGCTATTCCAGCTTAAATCCATACACCACCTATAGAAGACAATGATCTTAATTTCCTACACAGGGAGTGTAGATATCAAATGGAGTCATCCATAAGACATGGATGTAAGTAACTGTTGAAAAAAAACACACCCTGAAACAGTACAAGCAAAGCGGTCAAGCCGAAAGCTTGATCAAAGCACTATCTTTTTAGCGAACGCTAGGAGTCGGGAATAGGATATGTGGGTATCACTTCAAAAAAGTTGTTCTTCTGGAAATGTAAAAAAAATGACGGATAAATCCGGATACCAGATCCAGATCCAGAAAAAAAATGGAAATCAGTAAAAAAACAGAAAACTTACATTCCTGATAAGGTAACCATGTTTGATGAACACACTTCCAGCGTGGAAGATTAAGGTCATATCTTTAGTGGGTGTATGGAATTCACCTGGAATAGCCCATTTTGTTGCTAGTTATAAAGGATTGAATAGTTTTGATATATCAATAAAAACATTTTTTACTTAATATTTACAACATGAACATTCACAATACATTAACATATGGATTTCTTTGTTATTATATCTATGTAGTCCACACAAACAGTGGCGTAGCATCTTACTCTTAATGGCACCCCCGCCCCATCGATTTGAAAATTTAGAAAATCCCATAGAAAGTTGCCAAAAATGGCTTGTTGAACCCCCCCCCCCCCACCCCATCAAGCCCGGTGCCCCCAATCATGGTTGCTGCCCCCCAATAAGATGACTCACGCTACGCCACTGCTCACAAAAAGATATGCTAAAAAGCAAAATCCATACACTTACACATAAAATTACATGTACTATAGCTCAGAACTCACCCGTCAACATGCAAGTTCAATAACGGTAAACCACATGCCCCTAGTGATGCTCATCAATATGAACATACATACCAACACAGGCCAACCAGGGCTTACCTAACCTACGATATATTATTCATGGAAATTACATCTGATACTTGGCAGTGTAAGGTGCGGACCTCCACACAGTAAACTAAATTCGCATCAATCTGGACTCCCAAAAACCAGATCAATATGAACACACATACCGATTCACCCCGACAAGGGCTTACCTAACCTTATGTTTATTCATGGAAATTACATCTGATACTTGCAAAATGTGGACCTTCGAGCCTGAGAACGAGTGTCGCAACATTTGAAATGATATAAATGCACATATGTGACCATCCTCCACAACTGAGCCCGGATGTCGCCAGTGCCACTATTGAGATATGCTCCATCGAACTTAACAATAAACAATAGGCAACAAAGGATTTATTGACTGTTTTATTGATTTTTCACTACTTAAATGTCAAGTACTATAGACATGATATACATAATTTTAAAGCTAATTTCAAGCAGAATATTTTGGTTGAATATCTCAAAAAAGATGATTGGCGACTTCAGGGCTCAGTTGTGCTGAGGGGTCACATATGTGGTGTGATCAAGCAAAATCAGTCTGAAGTCAAACATATTCAATTTTCAGTTTCTTATAGAATTGTATACAACATTTGCAAAGCTACATTTTGCAGAAAATCCCATTGAATTCGGACAACCAGTTCAAAAGATATGAGCAGTTAAAGAATTTCCAAAACAAGAGGAAACAAAAGCAAATACTTCCTTTGTTTGGCTATATCTCAAAATCAATATTTCCCACGTCAGACTGATTTTGCTTGATCACATCACATATCGTACAGAAGTACATGTTACGCATTGCATTACATTAAGACAGTATAAATCATGTTAAGGAGGTACTACACCCTGGCCAATTTTGTGCCTATTTTTGCATTTTTCTCAAAATTATAGCACATTGGTGACAGGTAGGAGATGTATATTATAGACAAATCCAAATTCACGCATTCCTATACCTTAATGGCTGCCAAAGTTGGGTCCCCGTCGGCTTAATCTCACATAAAATGTGAAATAATGCGGCCTTGGAGGGTATTTTAAACTGCATTCTATCACTCGTGTTACACATAGACAAAAGAATGATGACAGTTTACAACACAAAAGAATCTAACATCGATTTTTAAGCGGCTTTAATCCACCCAATTAGGCAGTCACTACACCAGTTTGGTGCATGCGGGGACCCGTCATGGCCGACCAAATCCTGACCATGACTTGGCTCATTGGATTCGTCTATAGGGCAAAGACTACAACTACTGCACTGAAAATTCAGCAACTCAAGGCAAGTTGTTATTGATTTATTGATCAAATATTGGTTTTCCTTCATTTTTGACTGTAACTCCACAACTGTTGTCTGTGCTGAAATAAAATTTCCAGTGCAGTAGTTGTAGTCCTTGCCCCTATAATATACATATCTTACTTGTCACCATCATCATCATCATCAGTCGGCTGCGGAGCAGGCGACTACAAACTTTCTCCAACTGTTGCGATCTTGGGCAAGCGAAACAATTTTGTTTAGCTGCAGCATCCCTTCAGTATCTCCCAGGAGGTGCTGTACATACTGTAAGTACAGTGTCTGCAGCCGCCCCGGTTTCCTCTTCCCATGTGGTGGAATATAAAGGGCATATTCTTTCACAGGCTCGTCATCTTCAAGACGCAGCAACCAGTGGAGTGGTGTTGGTCAGATTGTAGATGGTTTCATTTGGGATCCGATCCACACGCTTGATGTTTAACATGACTCTGTAGCAAGATGTTGCAAAGGCATTGATCTTGTTTTCCATGTCCTTGGGGATTACCCATGACTCGCACCCGTACAGAAGGATAGTGACACAAGTTGTCTCAAACAGCTTGATTTTTGTTCCGATTGGCAGGGATGGGCTTCTCCAAAGGCGTTCCAGTTTCCAGAAAGCGGCCCAGGCTAGTGCTTTTCTTCTTTTTAGGTCTCCAACACTAGAGCCCATCTTGGAACCGAAGTACTTGAAGTCTGTGACATGGTTGATGGCACTACCATAGACTTCAAGTGCTGGTTGGGCGTTACAGTTTGCAGTCATATATTCTGTCTTAGGTGCGCTGATGACAAGGCCTAGATCTGCTGCTGCTGTTGCAGTCCTAGTAAGCTGTGACTGGGCCCGGGCTATAGAAGATTCCAACAGGGCAATATCATCAGCAAAATCCAGGTCATTCAGCATCTTAGCAGGATACCTGCTTGACCGACGTGGGTAGGTAACAATTCCAGCGTCAATTCCAGAAGTTGATTTCTTCAGGAGGTAGTCTACCAGGATAATGAACAGGAATGGTGCCAACACATCACCCTGAAGCACTCCAGTTGTTACTTGGAAAGGCTCTGAGATACTTCCATCTACCATAACGGCACTATTGGAGTCCTTGTAGAGCACCTGGATGGCATTGACCACAACCTTTGGTATTCCATAATGCCGCAGCACTGAGAACATGACGGACCTGTTGATGGAGTCAAAGGCTTTTTTGAAGTCCACAAAAGTGACTGTCAAGGGAAGTTGGTACTCCTTGAAGCCTTCCATGATCCTCCTCAAAATGCGTATTTGCTGAGCACAGCTTCGACCTGATCTAAAGCCAGCCTGGTTGCTTCTCAGTAAAGGATCAATGTGAGGTCGGATTCTGTTCAGAAGGATCTTGTTGTACACTTTTGCGGCAATGGACATTAGTGAAATACCACGGTAGTTTGTCATGAGAGAGAGGTCACCTTTCTTTGGTAGAGGAATGATGACATTTGTGACCCACTGACGTGGCTGTGTCAGCGTTGAGAATACTTCCATACAGAATTTGAGAATCATATCAATCATGCTATCCCCTCCTCCCTGAAGTGCTTCAGCAGTTATAGCACAGTCCAATGCTGCTGCCTTGTTGGTCTTTATGGCTGCTATTGCTTCAACTACTTCTTCACGAGTTGGGGCTCAGTGATAATAGGAAGATCTTCAACAGCTGGTGCAGGAAGTTCTGAAGCTGCTGTGCCACTGTCGTTGTTAAGGAGTGAGCTGAAATATTCCTTCCATTCCTCAAGCAGTTCATGGTCACTGGTTGGGGCTGATCCATCTCTCGTGTTGACTTTTACCCCTTTCCTTGAGTTCTTCCCAGAAAGCGAGTGTATGATTTTCCAGGTGGTGGTGTAATTCCCCATTGCATCGGCCAGCTTCAGGTCTTCCATCTGCTTATTGAGTGTAGCAAGCTCATCAGATTTATAGGAGTTGTTAAGGCTGGTGTTCAAGTTCCTCCACCTTTCTCTAGATTGACGAGACTTTGAAATGGAGTACCGCTTTTTGGCCTCATCCCTTTCAAGTTTAAGTCTGATGGTTGCATCTGATACCCAACTTGGCAGTCCGCATGGCTTTTGCTTTCCAATAACTTCCTCAGCAACTTCACGAACTGCTGTCTCAAAGGTCTCATACCTATCAGAGATGGGTGTGGCATCATCCATGCTCAAGACCTGGAATCTGTTTGTTAGTTCCAGCTGAAATTCCTCCTTTGTATCGGGATCTTGCAACTTCTTCCAATTGAATTTTGGTCTCTTGCAAGGTTTTCCTTTGCTTGTTCGCAAACTGGCAGCTAGACGGATGCTCACAATACGATGATCGGAGTCCACTTCTACTGAATTGTATGCTCGACAGTTGCGGAGAGAATTTACCCACTTGCTGTTTATTAGAATGTGGTCTAACTGTGCATGGGTTGATCCAGCTGGATGGGTCCAAGTCCAGAGACGATTCCTGGGTTGGGGGAATCTCATTTGGGCCGGTCTGAGGTTGTACTCCTCGCAAATGTTGACCAGACGCTCACCATTGTCATTGGTTGAATCATGGTAGCAGTATGGACCAATCACCCAAGGATGGGAAAGATGACTATCTGTTCCAATTCTGGCATTAAAATCACCAAGGATGAGATGGATGTCGTGCCTTTTCATACCATCCAAGTGGTCAGATAGAGATGAATAGAAATCCTCCTTGTCAAAAGATGTTGAGCACTCAGTGGGTGCATATACAACAGTGATGCTAAGCTGAGGGTTACCATGGAATGTTACAAATAGTATCCTCTCGGACACAGCTTCAACACTCTTAAGACATCTGTGAACATGCTTGGACAAGACCAGACCCACTCCTCCACGCCTTTGCTTGGTAGCAGAACTGTATACTATAACCCAGTTCCTATCGTCTGACCAAAGTTCATCAGTTGGGCTTGGTGTAATGAGGCGATGTTCTTGAATTCCGGCAATGTCAATACCTGCATCAGCACAGCCCATGAATAGCTGATGGATTTTCCCTTGTTGATTAATAGTACGGACATTATAAGTAGATATTACAAGAGGTTTGAAGGTAGACAGGCGACAATAATCAGGGCCAACAGTTCGTGATGGTGTGCCGAGTTCCCGCTGGTCCGTCATGGAGTCAACAGTAGACTGCCGCTCATCTACCCTCGGAATTTTTAGAGATTTGCTTGTAGTTTTCGTAATCATTTAGTTGCAGGGAATTATTTAGTCCAGTCCCAGCAGCTTTACGGGTGATCAGCCCTGTTTCAGCTTATTTCTGGACACACAGCAGCCGAGATCTACCAATATGTAGTAGTTCGCCTCTGATCTGGAACATGTTGGCCAGTGTTGGAAGGTTGACCAATGATGACATGTTCAACACCAGCCTATTGACTGTTGGGAAGTAAATCTTCCTCTTCCGCTCTTTGGCCCATGATGAAAATTCGGAGCCATTGAGATAGGCTTCTCCAATATGAAGAGAATCACTACGTCCTTGTCCCCTTAGAATACTCAAGAAAACAAAGATGGAGCTTGATGTTCATGGCAAGAGACCTTGGAACTAAACTAGCCCTACCAGAAAAACAGCACCCGATCTTACCGCACTGTTCTCCAGCAGTTTAAGGACAAAGTCCGGCCGGAACATAACTCACAAGTGCTCTTGAAAGACCTGGTATTAAACCTAACCTAACAAATGCCACGAACACCAAGATATGAGTAACTAAAAGGGGAAAGAACAGAGCGATATCTCATCATGATTGTGTCGCTGGCTGTACTGTCTACATCGTTGCAGTAGCAAAAACAAATGGCCAAGACATTTGAACATACTGGCCGTTGAACCTGATGGTTTCCTCCGCCCTAAAGCTGGCATGTTCAACAACTGAGCTAGGGAGGTAGAGGGAGCTCATTCCCTCACTCTGGTAAAATACCAGCCCGCACCTGAGAGCACCCTGGGAAATCCAACACCAGAAACAGCATGTTAAACACTGTTTCTTTGCAACCGGGGTTGCAGGTGTTGGCAAAGGTAATTTTCAGCTCCCCTTGTCACCAATGCGCTATAATTTTTGAAAAAATGCAAAAATAGGCACAAAATTGGGCAGGGGTGTAGTACCCCCTTAAGGAAACATGGTATTTATGCATTTACCATTGCAGTGCATTGATGAGTTACACTCATTTTAGTAAGCAATGCAGGTCACAAAAGTACTCATTGAAGAGCATTAATGCAAAATTCAACTCCGGTATGAAGTGCCACTAAGTTGCAGCAAGGGAATAACAAAACCTTCAACCTTGTAACACATTGCATCAAACTTGCCAGGTAAAACATGAGGAGGGAGCTAGCTGCAGACTCAGCAGGTGTTTCCTATCACATACTCTCAGAATCGATGTCTAGCACATGGGACAAATCCATTTTAGAAAAGTTTTACTTAAAAGCAAGACATTAATGTTTTTCTGACCCAATTTTATATTATCACAGATTCATTTTCTCAGTGCACAACATATGTGACACGATCTGGTCCATGGGAGCCAAATGCGGCACATTTGAAACTGAGATAAAGGTAAAAATATGGAGTAAAAAACAATAAAATACATCAGAAAATCGACATCAAAAAACTTCATAATTTTATAACCAAGTATGCTAGACCTTTGGTGTTTTCAGTAAATGATAGCCTATTGTATGTATAATGTTATAATTAAAGTAACTAAATTTTTCAAAATGCCTCCTTTGGCCCCCATAGACCAGATCGTGTCACATATTAAATGCCCCTCTTCATGATGAACAATTATATCAGCAAAATTGATCATAATAACTCATGTCTAGTTCTCAAATTATTGCAAATAACTCATTATGTATTAAAATATAAATGTTATCGTCTGGGTTGATTGGTATAGCGTGTATATGTTAACCATGGTTTCCAAATTCGACTACCTCACTTGTGATGATAAAAGCAAGCAATAATAAAAATATTGCAACTCTTCATTTTGATGACAATTTTTTTTTTATGAGATTGCATGATGTTTGCCATCTGTCCACACAATTAGCACATTTATGCTTTTTCCAAAAATGCAAAATCTTAATTTGAGTGAATTTCATTGATTGAATCAACAGCCAAATTATTTGCCTCTATATAAGATCTATTTTGATTGGTTAGAAAGAGGACTGTGCCATCTATTCAACCATCAGAGATATGGTACAGTCTACGATTGGACAGTTGGACTGAAGGGGATTAGGCTTAAAATTGCTAAGAGATCTGAAAGCTTGTATTTGATTGGACGGAAGCATGGACATTGCAAAAACAGTACGCCTCACGGTGGAGGCATAAAAACAACAGGATATTGTGTTATATGTATATTCAAAACTTCATTTTACTGCAACAGATTTAATTCAAGTACTCTTAGTAAAGGAAGATGTATACAGTAAACCGAAACATTAAGGTACCAGTCACGTTCACCCCCTGTATATTCTAAATAAAGGCAGATATGCCATAATTGGAACCAACAGCCAATAGCTGCATCTTTTAGCTCAAATTTAAGACCTCATTTGTTGAAATTGTTCAAGAAATAAAGACACTGCAATCCAAAAACCGAAGTAAGGTGCAAATTTAAAAGTTGCAGTTTGCCCCATTTCATGCCCTATTGATTTGTACACAAAGCGTTCGCGAACAAGATAACTAGCGCCGTGCTTTCATTGATTAGAACATATAGTCCAGGAGCAAGATCCCACAGGGGGCCTAAATAAGGACTTGGTTCACCCTCCACTACATACAAGGTTTGACACCATAGGTAGTTAGTATGGACCCTCTAGATCACTGCTAGGTAGGTAGTGGACTCAAATTGTGGTATCACTTTTTTTTTACAGGTCATTTTATGTATGGACGTATAATCGCATAAAATCACCAAAATAGGACAAAATTAAGGGGTAGGGGAGATATAAATTCCCATAACTCAACTTTTACTCGTGATTTTGAATTCATTTTGGTATCAATATGTAGCTAAATGATTTTCCTAACTTTCTAGTATTATTTTTAAACAAAAACAGGTTTCATTTGAGCATATTTGGAAGTATATAGTCCATAAATGAGTGGTAATCTGATTTTTTAAACCATATGTGTAAAGTTTGACATTGGCCTCAAATCTCACAACTATACCACTTTATATTTTCAAAATTGATTCAGTTTCCATTTTAATTTTTAATTTAAATTTTAATGTTTTATTTTGTTTTTAATGTTAAGCATATCAAGGGAAACATTATTGTAACAGTTCCAATCATTATAATATGTATGAGTTTGTTGGGGTGTCTGTGGGACGAGGTGTGTGTGTGTGTGTGTGGGGGGGGTGCTGGGTGTACATAGGGTATATGTGGGGGTGAGGGATGAATGTGTGTGTACATGTCTTAATATGTCACTTCACTGCACCAACTTTCATTTACAAAATCCGTTAAGTTTCCATTGATGTGAATATTTATGTGTAGGACGTGAGTAACCACTGGGAAAAAGACAAAAAAATGTTTAAAAAACCCCAAAAAACCAACAAAAACTGATGTTGATTTCCCTCGTATATCAGCATAACATAGAAAAATATTAAGGGGTAGGGGAAAATAAATCATCAGAACTCAATATTTTACTCATGATATTGACTTCATCTTGGTATTAATTCTATTCAATTCAATTTAATATGTATATCTATTTGATTGTTCTAACTTTTTTGTATTATTTTAAAGCAAAGCGACCATTAGTTGTCAGGTAGATACACAGAAACTGTGAGAAAAGGGTACGTTTTCTATGTCTAACAGCGTAAATATGACAATGTTAAGGGGTAGGGGAAATATAAACTGCCATAACTCAACTTTTACTCATGAAAATGAATTCATCTTGGTATCAAAATGTATCTAAGTGATTGTTCTAACTTTCTAGTATCATTTTAAAGCAAAGCAACCATTAGTTGTCAGACAACTATACAGGAACTGTGAGGAAAAGGTAACTTTTCTATGTCTAACAGCGTGAAGATGACAATATTACGGGGTAGGGGAAATGTAAACTGTCATAACTCAACTTTTACTCATGAAAATGAATTCATCTTGGTATCAAAATATATCCAAGTTATTGGTCTAGCTTTCTAGTATTATCTTAAAGCAAAGCGACCATTATTTGTCAGGCAGATATACAGAAACTGTGAGGAAAAGGTAAATTTTCTATGTCTAACAGCGTAAAATGACAATATTAAGGGGTAGGGAAATTTATAACTGCCATAACTCAACTTTTACTCATGAAAATGAATTCATCTTGGTATCAAAATGTATTTAAGTGATTGTTCTAACTTTCTAGTATTATTTCAAAGCAAAGCGATCATTATTTGTCAGGTATACACAGTATTTGTGAGGAAAAAGTAACTATTCTATGTCTAACAGCATAAATAAATATGACAATATTAAGGGGTAGGGGAAATATAAACTGCCACAACTCAACTTTTACTCATGAAAATGAATTCATCTTGGTATCAAAATGTATTTAAGTGATTGTTCTAACTTTCTAGTATTATTTCAAAGCAAAGCGATCATTAGTTGTCAGGTAGATACACAGTAACTGTGAGGAAAGGGTAAATATTCTATGTCTAACAGCGTAAATATGACAATATTATGGGGTAGGTGAAATGTAAACTGCCATAACTCAACTTTTACTCATGAAAATGAATTCATCTTGGTATCAAAATATATCCAAGTGATTGGTCTAGCTTTCTAGTATTATTTTAAAGCAAAGCGACCATTATTTGTCAGGCAGTATACAGAAACTGTGAGGAAAAGGTAATTTTTCTATGTCTAACAGCGTAAAATGACAATATTAAGGGGTAGGGGAAATATATAACTGCCATAACTCAACTTTTACTCATGAAAATGAATTCATCTTGATATCAAAATGTATCTGATTGGCTGTTCTAACTTTCTATAAACAAAGCGATCATTAGTTGTCAGGTAGATACACAGAAACTGTCAGAAGAAGTCATTTTCTATATCTAGCAGCGTGATGGACCGTTCACAAACACTTGTAAGGGGGAGGGGCCTGATCGCAAAATATTCTTTCGAGCCCCCCCTTTACAGACCTCAACAACTGTAGGGCCCTCTTTTTGACATGAAAATTATGGGTCAACCCCATAGAAAATCATATAAACTCAATTTTTCCAGGAAAATTTTTGATCATTTTTTTTCAGACCCCCCTTAGGAGGGTCAAACAATTTCAGACCCCCCTTTTTGCATCAGGCCCCCCTTACAAGTGTTTGTGAACGGTTCCTAAATATGACAATATCAAGTTAGGGGAAATATAAACTCCCATAACTCAACTTTTACTCTTATCGAATTCATCGAACGTTCTGGTATCATTAGTTGTTATGTAGATACAAAGGAAATGTGAGAAAAATGTCCATGTGTAACAGTGTCAAATATGATAATATTAAGGGTAGGGGAAATATTACCATAACTCAACTTTGGCTGCATTAACTGTGAAGGGGAACACAGGAATACAAATCGTTGCACCAAAATTTGAATGTAGTATACGATTGAGGTTTCTTACGTTAATATGTGCAATTGGACCATTTTAAAAATTTGACCTTTATTTATGATATTGATATATTCGACGTTATAACCCCTGAACTAAGCTTCGTAGAACTATGACAATTGTCTTTTTTTAAATTCTTAGCGATGAGAGGAACAATTTGAGATTACAACATTACAACATGATAGGATAATTTTTTAGTATTGGCCCCATTATGACCTTCAACCCCTCGTGGGAAACTTAATTGCTTTTAAAATAATACCAGAAAATGAGAACAATCAAATAGCTACATATTGATGCCAAAATGGAATTCATTTTCGTCAGTGAAACTTGTGTTTTGGTGATTTGTATGTCCCCTTACCCCTTAATATTGTCATATTTTATGCTGTTAGACATTGAATATTAACATTTTCATACATGTTATGTCTATCTACCTGACAACTAATGAATTTTAAGTTGCTTTTAAAATAATACTAGAAAGTTACAACTATCAAATAGCTACATATTGATACCAAAATGGAATTCATTTTCGTCAGTGAAACCTGTGTTTTTGTGATTTGTATGTCCCTTACCCCTTAATATTGTCATATTTTACGCTGTTAGACATTGAATATTAACATTTTCATACATTTTATGTCTATCTACCGGACAACTAATGGCTTAATTGCTTTTAAAATAGTACTAGAAGGTTAGAACTATCAAATAGCTACATATTGATACCAAAATGAATTCATTTTCATCAGTAAAACTTGAGTTTGGGTGATTTGTATGTCCCTTACCCTTAATATTGTCATATTTTACGCTGTTAGACATTGAATATTAACATTTTCATACATTTTATGTCTATCTACCAGACAACTAATGGCTTAATTGCTTTTAAAATAATACTAGAAAGTTAGAACTATCAAATAGCTACATATTGATACCAAAATGAATTCATTTTCATCAGTAAAACTTGAGTTTGGGTGATTTGTATGTCCCCTTACCCCTTAATATTGTCATATTTTACGCTGTTAGACATTGACTATTAACATTTTCATACATTTTATGTCTATCTACCAGACAAATAATGAATTTTAAGTTGCTTTTAAAATAATACTAGAAAGTTAGAACTATCAAATAGCTACATATTGATACCAAAATTAATTCATTTTCATCAGTAAAACTTGAGTTTTGGTGGTTTGTATGTCCCCTTACCCCTTAATAATTGTCATATTTTACGCTGTTAGACATTGAATATTAACATTTTCATACATTTTATGTCTATCTACCGGACAACTAATGGCTTAATTTCTTTTAAAACAATACTAGAAGGTTAGAACTATCAAATAGCTACATATTGATACCAAAATGAATTCATTTTCATCAGTAAAACTTGAGTTTGGGTGATTTGTATGTCCCTTACCCCTTAATATTGTCATATTTTACGCTGTTAGACATTGAATATTAACATTTTCATACATTTTATGTCTATCTACCGGACAACTAATGGCTTAATTGCTTTTAAAATAATACTAGAAGGTTAGAACTATCAAATAGCTACATATTGATACCAAAATGAATTCATTTTCATCAGTAAAACTTGAGTTTTGGTGATTTGTATGTCCCCTTACCCCTTGATATTGTCATATTTTACGCTGTTAGACATTGAATATTAACATTTTTCTCATATTGTATGTTTAACTACCTGATAACTAATGGTTTAATTGTTTTTAAATTAATGCCAGAAAATGAGAACAATCAAATAGCTACATATTGATACCAAAATGGAATTCATTTTCGTCAGTGAAACCTGTGTTTTGGTGATTTGTATGTCCCCTTACCCCTTGATATTGTCATATTTTACGCTGTTAGACATTGAATATTAACATGTTCGTACATTTTATGTCTATCTACCTCACAACTAATGGTTTAATTGCTTTTAAATAATACTAGAAAGTTAGAACTAACAATTAACTACATATTGTTACCAAAATGAATTCATTTTCATCAGTAAAACTTGAGTTTTGGTGATTTGAATGTCCCCTACACCTTAATATTGTCATATTTTACGGTACTACACATGAAAAATTGACATTTTTAAACATTTTATGTCTTTCCAGCTAACAATTAATGGTTATTTTGCTTTAAAAGATTACAACAACCAAATAGCTATATATTAATGCCAAAATGAATGAATTATAATGAATAAATGTTGAGTTACGTTGGTTTGTACGTCCCTAACCTTTAATATTGTCAAATTTTACGCTGTTACACATGGGAAAATTAACATTTTATCATATTTTATGTCTATCTTAAGGTTTTTCTGTTAAAAACAATACTGGAAAGTTAGAACAATCAATTAGCTACATGTTGATACCAAAATGAATTCATTATTATGAGTAAAGGTTGAGTTATGGTGGTTTTTATTTCCCCTACCCTTAATAATGCCATATTTGACATGGTTATACATATAAAAGTAACCTTTTCTCACATTTTATGGCTATCTACCTGACAATTAATGTTTGATTTGCTTTAAAATAACACTAACACGTTTGAACAATCAATTAGCTACATATTAATTCCAAAATGAATTCATTATCATGAGTTGAAGTTGAGTTATGATGGTTTATATTTCCCCTACCCCTTAATATTGTTACACACGCTGCTACATGTGGAAAAGTAACTATTTTTTTACATTTTCAGTCTATTTTCCTGACAAACAGCGGTTGATCTCACCCCACACATATAAATATTCAAAATATTACATGAATGGCAACTTAACAAACAGATTTTGTTAACAGAACTTATATAGTTCAGCCGAGTGACATATTAAAACATGTAAAACACCCCAACCCTGAACCCTATACACACCCCGCACCCACCCCCACATACCCACACACACCTACCCCAAACCCACACAACACAAACCAACATGCAAGCAAACATGCACATACATAAATATTTGAACCAGAACATCAAAGTTTGCCTAGATATGCTTGATATTAAAAACAAAATTAAAAAAGGAAACTTAATTAATTTTGAAAATAGAAATTGGCACAATAGTAAAATTTGAAGCCAATGTCACAAAAACACCCACCCTACGCATTGTTGTGAAAAATCTGATTTTTCACTAGTGTATGGACTGGCCACTTCCAATCATGATCAAATGAAACCTAGGTTTGCTTTCAAATAATACTAGGCAGTTAGAACAATCAATTAGCTACATATTCATACCAAAATAAATTCATTATGATGAGTAAAAGTTGAGTTATGAGAATTTATATCTCCCCTACCCCTTAATTTTGTCCTATTTTTGTAACATTTTCATACATTTTATGTCTATCTACCAGACAAATAATGAATTTTAAGTTGCTTTTAAAATAATACTAGAAAGTTAGAACTATCAAATAGCTACATATTGATACCAAAATTAATTCATTTTCATCAGTAAAACTTGAGTTTTGGTGGTTTGTATGTCCCTTACCCCTTAATAATTGTCATATTTTACGCTGTTAGACATTGAATATTAACATTTTCATACATTTTATGTCTATCTACCAGACAACTAATGGCTTAATTGCTTTTAAAATAATACTAGAAAGTTAGAACTATCAAATAGCTACATATTGATACCAAAATTAATTCATTTTCATCAGTAAAACTTGAGTTTTGGTGGTTTGTATGTCCCTTACCCCTTAATAATTGTCATATTTTACGCTGTTAGACATTGAATATTAACATTTTCATACATTTTATGTCTATCTACCGGACAACTAATGGCTTAATTTCTTTTAAAACAATACTAGAAGGTTAGAACTATCAAATAGCTACATATTGATACCAAAATGAATTCATTTTCATCAGTAAAACTTGAGTTTGGGTGATTTGTATGTCCCCTTACCCCTTAATATTGTCATATTTTACGCTGTTAGACATTGAATATTAACATTTTCATACATTTTATGTCTATCTACCGGACAACTAATGGCTTAATTGCTTTTAAAATAATACTAGAAGGTTAGAACTATCAAATAGCTACATATTGATACCAAAATGAATTCATTTTCATCAGTAAAACTTGAGTTTTGGTGATTTGTATGTCCCCTGCCCCTTAATATTGTCATATTTTACGCTGTTAGACATTGAATATTAACATTTTTCTCATATTGTATGTTTAACTACCTGATAACTAATGGTTTAATTGTTTTTAAATTAATGCCAGAAAATGAGAACAATCAAATAGCTACATATTGATACCAAAATGGAATTCATTTTCGTCAGTGAAACCTGTGTTTTGGTGATTTGTATGGCCCTTACCCCTTGATATTGTCATATTTTACGCTGTTAGACATTGAATATTAACATGTTCGTACATTTTATGTCTATCTACCTCACAACTAATGGTTTAATTGCTTTTAAATAATACTAGAAAGTTAGAACTAACAATTAACTACATATTGTTACCAAAATGAATTCATTTTCATCAGTAAAACTTGAGTTTTGGTGATTTGAATGTCCCCTACACCTTAATATTGTCATATTTTACGGTACTACATGAAAAATTGACATTTTTAAACATTTTATGTCTTTCCAGCTAACAATTAATGGTTATTTTGCTTTAAAAGATTACAACAACCAAATAGCTATATATTAATGCCAAAATGAATGAATTATAATGAATAAATGTTGAGTTACGTTGGTTTGTACGTCCCCTAACCTTTAATATTGTCAAATTTTACGCTGTTACACATGGGAAAATTAACATTTTTATCATATTTTATGTCTATCTTAAGGTTTTTCTGTTAAAAACAATACTGGAAAGTTAGAACAATCAATTAGCTACATGTTGATACCAAAATGAATTCATTATTATCAGTAAAGGTTGAGTTATGGTGGTTTTTATTTCCCCTACCCCTTAATAATGCCATATTTGACATGGTTATACATATAAAAGTAACCTTTTCTCACATTTTATGGCTATCTACCTGACAATTAATGTTTGATTTGCTTTAAAATAACACTAACACGTTTGAACAATCAATTAGCTACATATTAATTCCAAAATGAATTCATTATCATGAGTTGAAGTTGAGTTATGATGGTTTATATTTCCCCTACCCTTAATATTGTTACACACGCTGCTACATGTGGAAAAGTAACTATTTTTTTACATTTTCAGTCTATTTTCCTGACAAACAGCGGTTGATCTCACCCCACACATATAAATATTCAAAATATTACATGAATGGCAACTTAACAAACAGATTTTGTTAACAGAACTTATATAGTTCAGCCGAGTGACATATTAAAACATGTAAAACACCCCAACCCTGAACCCTATACACACCCCGCACCCATCCCCCACATACCCACACACACCTACCCCAAACCCACACAACACAAACCAACATGCAAGCAAACATGCACATACATAAATATTTGAACCAGAACATCAAAGTTTGCCTAGATATGCTTGATATTAAAAACAAAATTAAAAAAAGGAAACTTAATTAATTTTGAAAATAGAAATTGGCACAATAGTAAAATTTGAAGCCAATGTCACAAAAACACCCACCCTACGCATTGTTGTGAAAAATCTGATTTTTCACTAGTGTATGGACTGGCCACTTCCAATCATGATCAAATGAAACCTAGGTTTGCTTTCAAATAATACTAGGCAGTTAGAACAATCAATTAGCTACATATTCATACCAAAATAAATTCATTATGATGAGTAAAAGTTGAGTTATGAGAATTTATATCTCCCCTACCCCTTAATTTTGTCCTATTTTTGGTGATTTTATGCGATTATATGTCCACACATAAAATGACCTGTAAAAAAAAGTGATACCACAATTTGAGTCCACTACCTACCTAGCAGTGATCTAGAAGGTCCATACTAACTACCTATGGTGTCAAACCTTGTATGTAGTGGGGGATGAACGAAGTCGTTTTTTTGAGGTTGCTGCTCCTGTACTATTACTTATTTGAAAAAATATCCACTTTCAAGGAAAGTCATGAAAGAAAAGTGTTAACATTCGCTGAGACCTAACGGGATTTTTGTGTTTCCAAAGCATTGAGTGAGAGTTTACCAGAAATTCTATTGAAATTGGAAGGTTTTTCTCAACACTTTAAAAATAATCCGGTAGAAGTTGGGTACCATTATTTTGGAAGGTCTCATTATACAGATTTGTAGGTATTGTGATTTTGGATAGTGAATGGATGAATAGTAAATTAATTATACTCCTCACCAAAAACATTTTATAAAAATGAAAATATAATTCAGTTCATAAAATGCAGACAGTGTTTCTTATTGGTATATTTATTCTTAGTGTATTAACGCAGTGATCCCAGTTGTCCCTCAACCAATTACAACAATCCGGCGCGGTATTTGAATCTTGTTCTGTGCATGCTTTTGGCTTGGCCCAATTCCAAGAAAATACAAATTGTATGCCCTATGAATGTTCTGATGTTATTGGTGAGTAGTATAATTCACAATACACTCCAGACGCACAGTAACTTGCCCTATCATTTGTTATAATGCACCAACTGTGACATCTTTTGAGTTATAGAGGTTGTGCATGAAATTATAGATTGGCTCCAAACAAAGGATTTGAACCGATGTCCTTCACCGAAATCCACAGTCCATTCAATCAAATATTGTCATCAACCTATTTGATCGTAGTGTATTTGTTATGCGTGTAAGACGACCTCTCGCGGTGATTGCAAACATGCTTTTGTTGAATGCATTTGAGTAGACCGCCATTATTGTGAATTAGTAAAAGGATCAAAGAAAAAGGGTGTCATCACTGATCAATATGCATGACTACAATGTTCAAACACCCTTACTGTAAATAGATTATCCCATCAAAAGTTTCAAGTCATTAGGAATATTCGGCTGGACCCAGATATTTGCTGTAAATCGGTCAAAATTGAATAAAAGTAGACAAGGAAGAATATTTTTTTTTTTTTTTACTAATAATTTCTGTTAGGTCTGACCGTGTTTAGCAACTTTTCTTTCATGACTTTTTGCCAAAGTGAAAACTTTTCGAAATATATCCTAAAAACCGGGTGTCTAAGTTATTTGGACAGACAATAATATGTTATCAAAGAAAATTTTAAACCTATTCAACAACACTCACGTTTTTGTGGTTTCAAAGGAACCATACTCCGTCATCAGCGGTGTATATATTAGTTTCCCAATTGGGTTTCCTTTAATCATCATGGTTTCAATCTCACTAATTTCCATCACTTCACTTTTAAAGCGGTCACCAATGCAATCCTCACAAATTGGGCTATTTAAGTTGAATCGAAATCCATACGCCTCCTAGACATGACCTTAATCTCACATACACACACAGGGGCACAGGGGGTGCAATTTCAAATGGAATCACCCATTCAGGTAACCCCATTTGAAATCTGATAAGAGTAACAAAACCTTTTGTCTCAATCCTGAGCTCAACTTATAGGCTTATAATTCTGCCCACAAAACTATTCAACAACACTCACGTTTTTGTACGAATAATTTCAGAGTAACCATACTCCGTCATCAGCGGTGATTATATTAATTTCCCAATTGGGTTTTATTTATCATCATGGTTTCAATCTCACTAATTTCCATCACATCACTGTTAAAGCTGTCACCAATATAGAGTGCAATCCTCATAAATTGACTAATTGGGTTCGCACACATTTGGCGTTATTATTTCAAATGACATCACCCATTCAGGCAACATGATTTAAAATTGACAATTTAATTGAAATTTTAAATTAAATCGGTAACTGGCCTGGCAGAATATGAACGCTTTACCAGGCAGCCTACTGTCAATAGGTGATCAAAAGAAAGTTATGTGAAAGCGCCTACTTGAGCGAGAGGTACCTTTTGTTCTCATACAGCCCACGGGTGTGATGAGTAGCCTCAAGCACAAAACGGCACACTCGGCGATGTACAGTTATTTACCGCCCGCTTTATTTGAGGCGCATCATTTAAATATATTGAATAGAATTACTGATCGATTACCCGTAACAACGTGGCGTGGCTGCCAGGTGATAGGTCCATGTCTATCAAGTAACTATTTCGCAGTATAATTTTGTTATCATGGTAATATAGGCCTATTCAATAAAGTCATATGTTTTTTTTCTAAAATCACGAGTATCAATTTTAAAAGCCAGGGAAAAGTGAGGGAGTGAAGGAGGGAGGGGTGAAAGGAGGAGAAGCGGCTGAGGAGGGGAGGGGATGGAGGGGAAGAGAAGGGAAGAAGACAAAATAAAAAAAGAAAGAAAAAGGGAGGGAGAAGGGGAGAGGCATGTGTAGGCATAAGAAAGAACAAGTGCAGAGAAAATAAAATAAAGGAATGAATAAAGAAAATAATAATTATTATAGAAACTAAACACATAACAGCACTAGGCAGCCATTCCATTATTCGTTACGTAATTAAAACACACAGTCAGATGTATTTCACACCTACCTGCCAAACACAAGTCACCCAATATCGAAAATTGGACGTTAAAGGTACACCCTCATGAATATTGATTGGCAACAATTTCCAATATGTCAGCGCTCAAGTCTTAAACAATAGATTTATAAATGCTGCAGCCCGTTGCCCCGGGCTCCAAATTAATACTAGAACAAAATTAACCATATTAGAGCTTGCAGAATGAAGTTCATTACGATTGGGTTTTGGAAAGAACCTTCTGTTAAATCATGCATGACTCAATTACAAGTCTCTAAATCCCTTTCTTCTTGTCTATTGATATTTTGAATAGTGTTTATCTTTCCCTAATAGATTATGATACTAAATGAACAATCAGCTTGTGCAGTTCGCACTATGTCCTACATCTCATAGGACAATAAAGCTAGCCCCTTGATCGATTCTTCCTGCATATCAATATGCTTCATTTACATTAATACATTACAGAGATCGGACACTAATCCTAAACATAACAAACCATGTAAACACCTATATTACAGGTGATATTACAGGTCTATATTACAGGATTAGATTTGTAAACTATGATCTATTTGCAAGTATTATTTTGATTGAGCAGGAAAGATGTGATACTATTTTTTATAAACACCTCAAAAGAAAGAAGTCCCCCTCTGAACATGTCGTCATAACTTAAGGTTTCGTTTTGTACCAACAAAACTAACTTTGAAATAATTATATGACTGTTTACTAAGTGCTGTGTGAAAATGAGAGATTTCCATGACTTCAGGTCAAAAAGTGCCCTTTCCAAAAGTCACAAAGTAGGCATATGCTTGTTAACTGCAAGGCGTATTGGGACAAGGAATGGAACTGACCATCTTACAACCTATGCTCTGTGTTACAACTCACTGTGCTGAACTCTGGATTGTGCTGAAAGGGGATTTGCATGGCTGAATGATCAAGAATCGATACACATTACAGTAAATGTTCACTTGGTGAGGATTTTAAACTGCACTCAAACACATGGGGTTTTCCATTAGTAACAAGCCACTAATCAACTTTTGTGACAAGCATATGCCTACTTTGTGACTTTTGAAAAGGGCAGTTTTTGCCTTCAATTTAGGCTCATTCAGCCCTGAAGTCATGGAAATCTCTCATTTTCACACAGCATTTAGTAAACAGTCATATAATTATTTCAAAGTTAGTTTTTTTGGTACAAAATGAAACCTTACGATGTTATGACGACATGTTCAGAGGGGGAATTATTTCTTTTGAGGTGTTTAGTACTCTAGTTGCCGGCGTCAGGTATACATAGAATGTTTTTTTTTATGATGATGACATGGACGTACTGATCACTATGTATGATGCAAACTCATAGGTGTTGTGCGTTTGGCAATTTGGGAGGGGGGGGGGGGTTCAAAATGACCCCATAGGATTATAAAATCAAAATTTCAATTGCTTAAATACCTCTTTCAAATATATCAAATTATTTACATAAATAAACAAAGATAAATAAATAAATAAATAAATAAATAAATAAATAAACGAAAAAAATGAACATGAACAAATTGTAGCGTAGCATTAAAATAATATATAACCATTACTGGCAGGAGGACTCGAACCAACGATATTGACATTAGCAGTCTGATGCTCTACCACTGAGCTATATGACAGCATCTAGTGATGAGTGTCGAGTTTTTAGCTTATACAGTGTCTGTCTGTGATAATGCCGCCTCGTGAAAGAAATAAATATAAAATCTAAATTTTTAATTTAAATTTATTTGATAATTTTCTAACCTATATTTTCATTACAGCAGGGAAAATATTTCCCCTTTGACCGCTAAATAAGAATCTACTTCTTTTAGTACTGATTTAATTCCGCGATTTGTTCCATTAAGCAATATCAAAGATTAATGTCACACATCTCACAACAGATATTTAGTTGGCTTAGTGGTCTTGCACAGTGCTGTTTAACCGGGAGGTACCGAGATCGATTCCCACCTCTACCTGCATTTTTTTAAAGACTGGGAAATAATAACCTGACATTCGCCGCTGACATTCGTACTGCAGAAGCGGAGTTATAACTTGTTAAACTTTGCTCCTTCCGTAAAAGGGTACATTATTTTGGCACTACATTATTTCTTTTTTTTTTTCACATTGCTGGTATTAAATATCAAATGGTCATAATTGGCGGTCACTTCAAATCATCCCCAACTGAACGAGGTTCAGGAATGTCCTCTCATTGTTAATTGTTGGTTAACCCGCCACTTGAGAATAAAGGACTACGAATAGGTTCAACAGGATTACCTACGGGATTATCTCAAGGATATAATTCTGTTCTCCCACCTTTTCTTACATCTTCTCTGATATGTGCTAGTGTCATTGGTTATTGTTAAAAGGCAATAAGGTGTGTAATTGCAATATTTCCTCTGAATAGGAAAGACTCTCTACATCGAACTATGGATGCTGGTGGTTCGCAATACTGTTATTTAAGAGAAGGTATCTTCCAAATCCAAATCGAAATGTACAGGAACTTTAACGGCAACTTCAAAAATATCGATTCGATTTCTTGCTCAACTTCACTTCAACGCGAACGTCAGATTGGTTTCTGTACCAACAGCGTCTTGTTGTTTAAACTAGGGGAAGTGTATCAATGGGTGATCAAAAGAAGGGTATGTAAAAGCGACTGCATCAATTTCTCCCTTTTGTTTGCTGAAGTGGTTTGTTGGTAACACTTATTACAATAGGCGCTTAGTTTGAATAAACATGGATTACATCTCTTGGCGATGACCAATGCAATGGGAATTAGGCCTATGTTATGAGCTATACGCTAATATTATACTTCTAAACATGTTTCAATTAAATATTCTTGTGATATGCCTATATTATTGTCCCGGATTATTATAATAAAAGCTCAATTATTATTCCAGTAAACGTCAGCTTTGTCAATTTTATATTTCCATCGGGACACAAGCCCATTTTATCTGTTTGCTCTCCCTAGCCCCCCCACCATCACCACCTCTCCATATCATCCCCTCCCTCCATCTATTCATCTATCCTCACTTTCCCACTCCCCAGTGGCGTTGCCAGGAGTTTTCTTTTAGGAGGGCAAGGACTCCTCTTTGCATTCTGATCGAATTAAATATATCTCCCCGAATGATCCTCATTTTGTTCTTCAAAAACTCCCAGAATTTTGAATTTCAACCAACATATTTCTGGATGCTCCTTTTCTGACATTCTTATTTTTTAAATAATAAATATGCTTCACCCTAGCAGGGCGTAAGACAATGCGAAACAATTAATATATGCGAGGATCGGAAATAAACGATGCAAGCTCCAGAAATTATAATTTAAATGGCGTTCTTTTAATAATGAATAATTTGGTTGACATACAATACCCATAGGCCTATAATATGCGTATAATAGCGTGGCACATGTTAGACCAGCTTTCTGCTGAATTGGGGTACATAATGTAGGCCTAAATGAATAAAATAATAATTAAATAAAAAACCTGAACAGTACAAACATATTTGGTTATATAGAGGTGTAATTATAAGACACGCAACGTTGTAAAAAATGTTCACAGTAGCTGCAATTCGCAGAAGTTCACTACACTGCTGGGTCCCGTAAAATCAGACCATTTTACTGGAACTTAATCCCCTTGGCGTTGAAGTCAAGCCAAAAACTTGGTTCCGCAAGCTGATTTGGTGTACGTCATGAGCACACACAAATGTATATATCAAGTGTGACGTTTGAAACAAAATTTATTTTGATCTAATTCAATCAGTAATTTTTAGCATCATGTGGCATGTTTTTTACCCAAACCAAATTAGATTTCCAATAATTGGTCTATTAACTAGACAATACGTAAGTGGTAATTATGTAGTCTATGAGGAAATATGCAAACCATTGTTTTAATTATGACGTATTTTCATCATAATTTACGGCACACTATAGATTCTGGCGTAAACTTCAACTTCAAGCGGCTTTAATGGCAGAGTGGTTTTGAATACATAATCCTCTATAATCCTCTAGACGTTAAAGTTAAAGTTAAAGTTAAAGAGGGATCCAGTTGACCAGGCAAACTTTCAAGGGTAACCCAATTAAGTAGGCTTAAAATATAATCAAGCCAATGTTTAGTTATTGTTCACCTCTATACCAACACACTTTACACAGCTCCTAACTTAATGTGTTTTCCAGATATTTATAGCGGCCTTTAAAGTAACTCCATTTCGCAAGCTCTCTATTAGCTACATCTTCCTTTATTATTCTCATTTGGCCCATTAATATTGCACATATATTCGCGAGCTTTGCGCGCATTTGTTCTAGTAAAGTAAATTTAGTAGCGGATTAGCGGGGCGATTTGAAAATTTTACCTCTCCTCGCCTGGATGGTCCGCCTATGCCTCCTATGATTAATAGACTTGCTTCAAGTCCTTTGGCGTCCATAGTTAGTGAATGTAAAATTCTTGGAAGCTTTGCCACATATTCCAAAAATTTTTGTTACAAAATTTTTGAAGTTATTCTTTCGAAATAATTATTCATCATGATCATAACTTTGTAAAAATTTATTTGACATTTGAATTGTTGAGGCCAGATAGTGGACTTTCTTATCTTACTTTACTCCAGGCATACTGTGCACTGCATGGGTAGTGTTTGAGCAAAATGCCCACCACGCCCACAAGGCAAGGCATGCTTCCTCCCTAGCTCATGTTGCCAGCGTCCCACACAAAAAATCTCACCTGACTACAAATTTGAGAGAGTCCAGTATATGATAGGCCTACTTCTACCACTGATTATACATGGGTCCTATGAAGAGCATGAATAGAGAAAAAGCAAGGAGGAAGCCTTGATCAAGGCTAATGATTAAAAGAAGTCTACGTGAGGTCACATGTGTCATCTAAATGAGTGATTTTAACGCGTGGTTTTTAAAAATCTCAGAAACTCAAGGAGGCTACAACCCTCACTCCGATGCCCACTGCGACACATGATGCAGTCATGGTCCATGGCAAAGGCGATTCGACCTTTGTGGCATTAAACCCAGTTAACAGGAAATTAATCCAGTAAATCGATTCAGTATTGCAAATAAGCTCATGCATTCGATCACTAACGGCAACCAGCTTCGGTCGATTACCCCAGCTGCAGCGTGTGTAAACTCTAATTTGCATAGAGGCTGTACGTGAAATTATTGATTGGCTCCAAACAAAGGATTTGAACCGGTGCACGTAATCATGGCGCAGTGCAGTCCATTCAATCAAATGTTGTCATCAACCTATTTGATCGCAGTGCATTGTTATGTGTGTGAGACGAACTGTCGCGGTTGATTGCAATCAAACAAACGATGTCTTATGTATTACTTTGTTCCGTGATGAAAATCGTGATGTTTTATTTAATCACTCTCGAAAAATGTATTTCTTTTGTAGGCCTATTACTTTGTTTTGTGATGAAAATCGTGATGTTTTATTTCATCACGCTTTAAAACAAACGATTTCTCATGTATTACTTTGTTTCGTGATGACAATTTTGATGTTTTATTTCATCACTCACGAAAAATTGATTTCTTATGTATTACTTTTTGTTTCGGGATGAAAATCGTGATGTTTTATTTCATCATCACGCTCTAAAACAAACGATTTCTTATGCATTATATTTGTTTTGTGATGAAAATCGTGATGTTTTATTTCATCACGCTCTAAACAATAATTATAGTTACATGCATTTCAAGAAAAAATCTTATTAAAACGGTAGGCCCTATGTTGTTTAGAAAAATGTAGAAAGTGATGATGATGTCGATGATGATGATGATGATGATGATGATGATGATGATGATGATGATGATGATGATGATGTCTCCAAAAGTGTCCCGGTTTGTTTTTCTTGCCCTAAATCGTGCGTATCTATTAATAAGGCACTTCAATAATCAATAATCAGTCCCGTGACGGCCTCCACTAACTAGCTACTAACTTGGGTTTATGGGCGCTGATATTTCATGTTCACTGTCACTTATTTATCAGAAAAGTGCGACCCTTTGTCAATCACCTACAGTACCCAATTTCGGCATACTATATAAGAAACTCATCATGATGATTGCCAGAGAATAGTTAAAATGTAGCTTGTACCGTTTTTTTGTGGCATCCTTCAGAAGTGAGCGGTCCGATACCAATATTTTCGGTCAAATCTCCATTCAATTAACACGGGGAGTTGGCTAGCTATGCCTTACCCTCACTCATATTTTACAAAAGTGCGACTATTTCTGAACATCTAACCTAGCTGTAATTTTAGGTCATGTTAGAGAAATATATTTGCTAGAAGTTTGGAGAATAGCTAACATATTGGCTGGTTATTTTTTTTTTAGTGATGTTAACTAGGCAAGTGCCCATTCTTCCAACGTACATCATTTGTAGGGGTCACGCGTCAATGGTGAGAGCACTGTGTATTGTGTATAGGAAAACGGACAGTAACTGCAGTATGAAAGGCATAATAGTATTATTATACACTGTCTTGCCAACGTGCAGTGACTTTTTCCGCCTAAAATAGCCCCTGCATGACGTACAAGGTTCAAAAGAAATAACTCCCCCCTAAAATTACAAACATTTCTTTGCATAAATAGACATAAATTTTTTGATTTAAAAAATAAAAAATAAAAAAGCCGGGAATAGAGGAATTTCAACCCTCCTAAAGTTGTTTAATTTGCAAAAACAATATTTTTGGTGACAAATAATCACATTTTCCAAAAATGATGCTTTCAGAAAAAGTTGCACTTTACAACATTATGTACAAAACGTTCTCGATATTAAGGTTAAGGTTGATTTAATTCTTGTTTTTTTTTCTTCTTTTTCTGTCTCTGATCCTTCAGGCACCCATGAAACCATCATTCAGTGCAAAACAAAGATTTGTTGAACTTAATTTTGACGTAAAATGAGATTTTCTTTGAAGTTTTTAATCAGCAGTTGTTTCAAAAGGATAAAATCACTAGGAAGGAGATATGAGCTATCCACGCATAAATTTGACCAAAGGGTGAACATTTACCTGCATTGGTTGGTTAAAGCATCTTGCATTTTGTTTAAATAGATAGCGTTCTTGGATAAAGGTGTAACACTCATGAAGTAGCCACAAGAGATTGACTGCATGCAGTTAATTGGCTGGATGCTGACTTCCAACTTCCAATCGCTGTTGGCCATTTTTTCTTTGTCATGTACGCCTTTATTCAAGAGAGCCGTTACTATAGATCTTTGCAACTGTTTCAGTCACCATTTGCAAGTAAATATTTCAGCTATTCTAGCCAACGAAAGAAAAAGCATCACATTACATACCTTATTTCTACTTCTATAGTGATTTTACCATTTTTAAAACACCGACTGAAAACCCCATTCATGTCAAAATTCATGTCAATGAATCATTGTTTTATACTGAAAGATGATTGCATGGGTGACTGAGTAATCGAATACATAACATTTAAGAAAATAAACTAACAATTAAATCAATCACAACCTTGATCACGTTGATATCGAGAACGTTTTTGTACATTACATGTATAGGATGTTGAAAAGTGCAACTTTTTCTGAAAGCATCATTTTTGAAAAATGTGACAATTTTTCAAAAAGAAGAAGATTGGGAGAGTAGTAAAAATATTCTTCTATTCACAGGTTTTTAAATTTTCGAAATCAATTAAATGTATGTAAAGTTATGCAAAGAAATGTTTTGTAATTTTAGGGGAGAGTTTTTTACTTTGAACCCTTTATTCTCCCTATCGGAAGAGCAGTTAAAATTTAAAAAAAACATGAAAGTATATACGCGTATATTCAATTATTCGCAATCTAGAAACAAAGCACATTTTTTGACCAAAACTTAGGTTTTAAAAGTCAAAACCTCAAGTGTTCCTTACAATATTTTTCAAATTTTATGTCATTAAATGAAAAAACACACTTATATTGTTCACATACTAGCGTCACTAGAATGAGCAATGGCCAATTCTCTTTAAATTGCAAATCTTGTGCAAAAAGTTACTATTTTCGCCTGTTTTGTCATACGGTTGTAAATTCAATGAACTGTGAATTTGCTAAAAGAGCGCTTACAAATTGATATGCAACAGATTCTCCACATTCGCCTTGCTATAACATTGAATTGCGTTATCTGTTGACCTAGTGACGATAAGTGTTTTTCGGGGGAAGTGTTAGCTTTCGTTTGATATAAAAGAATTCTGATTGGATGAAGGGAACACTTGAGGTTTGGACAAAACCCAATCAAAGAGGCCAATTTTTCAGCTTGAAGCTCCACAGCTCTTACATTGCTATGCACTCAACCGTGTAGTGTAATCAAAGACTGTGGTGGAGACATTCACTGCTTGTTGTTCTCTGCTTGGAAGCTCTTAGACGAAAATGTGTGCTCAGGTGTGTCGAGGTGGAAAATGTTATCAGACTAAGTGGCAATTAGCCTTTCTGGTAACAGACCGATTGAATATAGACTAAACGGGAATTCGACCACATGGTATTAGACCAAATGGCAATCGACCCACAATTTGGTCTTCAAAATCTTCAGAAGTCGCCCAATTGGGCTACCATGTCACAGGTTTGGAAAATGGTTAGATTCACCTATTTTAACAGGCTAGAGCAAGCCGGTATTTACAAATAAACTCCAGCATGCCAGTTAGCATCGTCAATATGGATGAAAGTAATTCATTTGCCACTGTATTGCACAAGCAGGAGTAAGAGTTTCCTTTCAACTGTCTTATAGTAACCGTTTGAAAATGCAACCACCGGGTGGTGTCAAATGATAGAGAAAAAGGTAAAGAATGTAAAGAAAATCGGGAATTCTACTCCTAAATGTAAACAAATTAAACTAAATTAAATTTGGTCATGTAATGCAATGATATGGAATACAGTACAAAATAACATGAATAATGAATGGATGGATGAATGAATGAACTTGAATGAAAGGGAAGCTCAATAGCGCATTAACTGACGCTCTGAGTAAGGTTTGACGATTGATTCGACTTCTATGGACCATTTAGAAATAAAATAGCCTCCATGTCCCTCGCGAAAATCCCGGCATTTTTCGCTAGAGGCCAATTTCCAAAATGGCCGCCGCCACCATTTTGACAATTTAAGTTTTGAACCAGAGCACCTATGATCATGCAAAAAGACACTTTTTCTGATATGTCGAGTACAATGATTCCGATTCTCACATTAGTTTGACATTACGGCATCATTTTCACCCAGAAATCCAAGATGGTGGCCGGCACCATCTTGAAAATGATGCCGTAATGTCAAACTAATGTCAGAATCGGAATCCTTGTACTCGACATATCCGAAAAAGTGTCTTTGTGCATGAATATAGGTGCTCTGGTTCAAAACTTAGATTTTCAAAATTTTTGCTTTTTGGCCTCTAGCGAAAAATGCCGGGATTTTCGCGAGGGACATGCAGGCTATTTTTTTTTCTAAATGGTCCATAGAAGTCGAATCAATCGTCAAACCTTACTAGCCAGAGAGTGATCACCAAATTGAGGTTTTTGACTTAACTATCCTTGTTGATAAGAATCCGAAGAGTAGAATATGAAGGAAGTGAGTCGTACAATCAATGTAGTAGCTTGATATCCAGAGTACTTTTTAATGCTAGGAACATAATTCGGTGGTTCTGCATTCCCAAAGAGAATTAAATTTGTATTGAGCATGTTGAGTGACGACGGTGTAAGTAATAAGCCCGCTAGAGTCATGCACTATTATAACAAGAAGAGTCCTTAAAAAGGACAAAGTTCCGCTGATGGCCTACTGGTAATGATAAGATAATAAATCTACTCTTTCTTGAATCATGGCAGTGAATTTCTATCATGTTGTAATGTGATATGCATTACTCATGATGCAGTCATGTCTACAGTAGAATTCATCTCGACCTTTGCAGGACTTAAACCCCATTAAAAGCTATTAAACCAAGATAACACTCATTGAAACAGCTCAACTGATTAAATCGGATCTTCTCTGGTTGTGCACATGTGTCTGTTTTCAATGTGCGATATCGCAATAAAGCTGGTATTATAGCTTCAGTTGGGTAACCGATTATAAAGGAAACGGAAGGAATCAATGGTATGTGCACCTTTGTTCACGAAATGAGACAATGCCCTGCTTTTTGTTAACCAGCATTCTTGAAAATGAGCAACATAATGATTGTTGACTTAACACGGTTTGGAAATAATTTCTTCATATTTTTGGTGTTATCTGTCGTTTACATATCCTTCCTAAAACACAAAAGTGCGACCCTCTCCAAACACCTAAATTAGCTAAAATTTAGGACATGTTACAAAACTATATTTTCAAGAATTTCATAGAATAGTTTAAATGTAGCTTGTACTGTTTTTTGTGGCATCCTTCAGAACGGAGCGGTCCGTTACCAATATAGCTCAATATTTTCGGTCAAATCTCCATTCAATTAACATGGGGAGTTGGCTAGCTATGAGCTAGCTATGCTTTGCCCTCACTCATATTCTACGAAAGTGCGACCCCTTCTGAACATCTAACCTAGCTGTAATTTTAGGTCATGTTAGAGAAATATATTTGCTAGAAGTTTGGAGAATAGTTTAAATATTGGCCGGTTATTTTTCACACAGTGATGTTAACTAGGCAAATGCAATATACTTCTTCATACACTATTTGTAAAGGTCGCGCGTCAATGGTGAGAGCACTGTGTATTGTGTATAGGTAAACGGACAGTAACTGCAGTATGTCCAGTGCTGCTCCAGTCCTTTGTCAGTCTTCACACTTCCCTGTTGTGGACATCAGATAATATACATGACATTGTAATGTGTAGGTCTATCATATTTTCACTGATTTTCATTAATATTCAATGTATTTTCACCGTTAACACTGGTTAAAATGGGAAACTTGGTATTTAACCTACATATATATTACTTTTACTCAGCTTTGGAAAAATTTAAACCATCAAAAGTAACATTCAATATTATGTACTACGGTATCCAGGTGTGGATTTAGGGCAAGTACGTGGGTCATTCAGCTAAAGTTTTCTGAGCAAACGCAGAGTATAATTCATAGATAAATTAGTTTATAAATTTAGCGGAATTACTGAGATACAAAGTTACAAAGTTTACATGGTAAAAAAGTTTGTTGTCTTTGGGTATTTACAGTATTGTATTACTGCCATTACTTTGGGTCACCTCCTAAGATCCAATAACATTAATACAGATAAGAGTCAGTGAACTTAATTGTAATGAAAAACAGCAGGACCAATGAGATGCCTGAATTGTTAAACTAAACTGCTACATCTCCTAGCCTCCATGCACTTTCATGACTATCAAACCAAGTAGTCGGGCTCTCATTCACGCGCGGATGGGTAATAGTGTTCACTTTATGTTTGATACGGTTTCTACACTGAAATTTTGCGTAGAACACGCTCCCGTAGTCCACTTTAATTAAAAATGTGCCCAAAGTGCTTTTTCCGGGGGGTGCCCCTACAATGGGGGTCAAAATTACTAAAAATGTGTTCTAAGGCCAATGGTGGCGATTTTGGTGTCTAAATATATGTTTATGGACATGAGAAAGTCATTTAGACAGTTTACGAAATCCAAAATGGCTTCCTTATGTTCAAAATGGCAGCCAAAATGGTGAATTTTAGCCAAACTTATTTGAACGGCTTTTTCAGGCCGATGGTGGTGATTTGAGTGTCTATGAATATGTCTTTGGACATGAAAAAGTTATTTACATAGTTTATCAAAATCCAAAATGGCTGCCTTATACAAAAATTTCAAAATGGCCGCCAAAATGCCGAAAACTTATTTGAACGGCGTTCTCGGGGGCCGATGGTCGTGATTTGGGTGTAGGTATATGTGTGACGACATAAAACATTAATTTATATTGTTTAAAAAATCTAAAATGGCTGCCCTATGCCCCAAAATTCAAAATGGCGGTCAAAATGTCGAATATTAGTCTATATTATTTGAACAGCATTCTCAGGCCGATGGTGGCGATTTTGGTGTCAAGTTATATGTTTGGGGACATGACAAAGTCATTTAGCTAGTTTACAAAAGTAAAAAAATGCCCTATGGTCCAAAATTCAAAATGAGGGCTAAAATAGTGAATTTTAGTAAAAATTACTTGAAAGATATTCTTAGGCTGATGGTAACGATATTGGTGTCTAGGTATATGTTTGTGAGATATAGGCCCATATAGTGTACATGACAAAGTCATTTAGATAGTTGATCTATCTAGAATGGCTGCCGTATGCTAAAAAAATCAAGTGGTGGCCAACATTGCAAATTTTATATTGATTTTATCTAATTATCATATAGACACCCCAGCTCTTGGGACATAATTTTTGTTTTAAATCTAAAGTCGCCGTGTCACAATATAATCACTTATAAATGGAACATAGATGCCCAAAATATTCAAAATTAGCCAAAAGGTTAATACTAACTAACACTATAAGGATCACATTTGATGTCCATTGATCTATTGTGATTTAAAAAGATAGTCCAAAGACGATTGAAAATGTTGTATATCCCGTAAAATGTAAACTATTTCTATCTCTAAACCTGAAACTTAGGCACTTGAAGACCTTGGCGGTCATAATATGAAACATCATATAATAATCATTACAACACAAGTAAAGTAATAAACCCTAGAACTAAGCAGGGGGGTTGTACCACCCCAAAGGTTTTTCATCCGCCATAAAAAAAAACACGCGTATTTACGTCCAAACGACTTAAGCAAATCGTAGATCCATCCATCCATTGCGCTCATTGTAGTGATAAAATGTTTGCCCAAGCACCTTACCCGGGAGTAGGACCGACCATTAAAGATGGCCATGGGGTGGGGGAGGCGAGGCCCATCTTGATTTTCATTTCACTCTTGTAAAATTATTCCAAGATATATTGACTTTTTACTTGTAAGTTTGGTTGAAATAGTCATTTCCTTTTATATTTATGAGAAAATTTGGTGAAAATCGCACATTAGAGTTAAAATCGATTTGTTTGGCCGAATCTATTTTGCCTACTTTTGTAGGATAGCCAAAATTTCCCAATTTTACAAGGGTGTGCTCACATTATTACGTCATAGCGATATTATGTGATGAATGTGGACTTTTTTGGAATCACCGGAGAGAGTAGACCTATAGCTATGCTTTGGTACCAACTATAACGGCATATGACGTTTGTAATTGAAAATTGGGGGGGGGGGGGTCGGGGTTGCAACCCACACCTTTGTAGCCCGTGTTACAAAATATGGCTCAGTAGTTCTAGGGTAAAACTTACACAAGTTTCCACTTTTGATCTGTTATGAGTGAAATTAATGTGCTAAAAGCGGAAATTATTGTTTATCATCTATCCTTGCTCAATGGACACTCGCCTTTATCAGAAGGATATCAGGTCTTAGTCAATATTATTACCAAACAAGCGAATGTGATGGCTTTCTAACAAATCCAGCTTTCGTTACCTACTGACTCCAAGGAACAGTCGCTATATAAATTCTGGTGATAAGCGGCATGAGGAAGAAACGCCTAAAAGTTCACTCCCTCGCAAAGGCTCCTTGACCATGCAGAAATTCCACGAAATGTCATATCTTGCGAGTAATATTCGTCGCAAATGGCATGGTTAACTGCTTTTATGGTTTGTATAAACAGACATATCCTCTCAACTACCATGACTACGACTGGTTGCTTGAAAACGGCATCCCTGAACGAAGGCTCAGCACCCCTATAACGATGGTTCTACGATTAGCCCAGTTTGCCGTGGACATGTGCTGAGCTACCCCAGTTAAAAATGGTGAGCAAGACCAATCTGTAATTGTTGGATCACAGCCTCAATACCTCAACCAACCATCGGAAGAGGAAGTAACATACTGAGAGTTGCATTTACGATGTTTACACTCGATTTTTTGGCTGATGAAGGCGAGTGTCCATTGGGAGAGGAGAGTACAGATATGATGAACAATAATTTCACTTTTAGTAGATTGGACATTATATTAATTTAACTCATAACAAATCAAAAGTGGAAACATGTGTACGTTTGATTTTACTCGAAATATCGAAACAACTATTGTATTTATGTGAACCGAAAAAAAGGTTCAAGTTAATTTACCAGTTAACTTTTGTTTAACTTTTAAAGGTGCATGATGGCAACAAACCCATTTATATATTTCTTTATTCCAATACATGTTCATGGTTTAGTTCCGAAAGTATGTTTGGTTTTTGATATATATTTCCCCCGAGATCTTAACTTTGTATTCAGGATCTTTTATATTAAGGGGGTACTACACCCCTCGATAAATTTGTGTCTATTTTTGCATTTTCCCCAAAACTAATAACACAGTGGTAACAAAAAGTTATGTATATTATAGAATAGGGCAATCCAATTACTACACTGAATTTCAGTGACCCAAGACAAGCGGTTTGTTATTTATGATCAGAAATAAGGTACCGCTAGGATGTACCTCGTTTCCTATCATATATACTGAACTGCTTGTCTTGAGTCACTGAAATTTCAGTGTAGTAATTGGATTCCTTGCCCCAATAATATACATAACTTTTGTTACCAGTGTGTAATTGTTTTTTGAGAAAAAATGCAAAAATAGTCAAAATTTACCACATGGGTGTAGTACCCCTTAAAGTCCTTTTTCAAATTTGAGATAAAAAACGTCTACCTATTCTTTCCATTAGTGAAGAGTACAGTGGTAACATATGGTCAGTACGCCTTGATAAACCCGTTTATATTTACATACATATTATAATAATCAAATTTAATTATCTAGTTGACAATGAATGTCTAGGCAGAAAGTGCAAGTTAATGATACCTTGAAAGCAGGAGCGAAACCCGGGGTGGGATGGGCTAGCTACTTCAGTTAGGATCCAAACCACTCCCTTAAAGCCATATTTTAACATTTACTGATAATGACGCCCTAAAATTTGGTCAAACTTGTAATTAACATTAATGAACTAACATACCCTGCAAAAATCATACCTTTGGGTGCTGAATTTGTGACAAAACTCAATATTTTCAATAACGATCGAAATATTAGTTTTCACGTACACGCAATTTTCATAATACACATAATATAAATGGCGTACGGGATGGTCATGACATAGGCTATCATTGGCGTAGCCAGGTTTTCAAACCCCGGGAGGGGGTACAAACTTGATAATGTACCGACGGAAATATTTTTCCCGACGGAAATTGTGAATTGTTTTTTTTAATTTTATTTCAACGCACGTTTACGTACTACCAATTCATTCTTGGCCTCATTAACGCAAGCTAGCATTCCTATGTCAAAGATTTCCTGTCTTCTAGGAATCATAAGACAATGGAATTAATATCAATCTTCGTTTAGTTTTAATTTTCGTTTCGATTTGTTAAGATTCTTGAAAAAGGGATTCTCTTGATTTTCTAGAAATCATGTCACAACCATTAACGATCGATCACTAGACCGTCAGAGCTGTGCATTGTATGTTAGTACCAGTATAGTGTCATATATTGTTGGCATGGAAAATCAGGGATATGAGACAAAATTGTTGGTAGGTTTTGACATCATGTGATTTCTACAAAATATTTCAGTTTCAGTTTCTATTGTTGCGACCTAGTCAGCAGTGGAAAAAGCATTCCAGTGAACAAACTACATTTATTTTAGGGACCTGTTGCTATCCATATAATGTATCCATATTTGGTTGTGATATCACGTTTAAAGATTACTTCATAATAGAAAACAGTATGTGTATTACAATTCTTGTAAATCTGAATATAAAGATATAATATGTGGAGTACCTCAAGGCTCCATCCTAGGCCCATTATTGTTCATTTTGTATGTTAATGATATCATAAATACTTCCACCATTCTAAAATTTGTCTTGTTTGCCGATGATACTACTATAACTTATTCACATAAGGACATTGTGTCCAAATACGATCTTATCAACAATGAATTAAAAGAAGTAAATAATTGGTTTAAGGCTAATAAGCTATCAGTGAATGCAAGCAAGACTAATTATATGGTGCTTGGTACAAATCACAAAACATCACGCGTATTGTACAATGTTACTAAAAATATTATATTAGATAATGTAATCCTGGAAAGGTTGAATAAGACCAAATTTCTTGGAGTGACAATTGATGAGAATTTAACTTGGAAATTTCATATTACCAATATCTCAAAGAATATATCTAGAGGTGTTGGTGTAATAAACCAACTGAAACATTTTGTCCCCGAGCGAATAATGTATTCACTATATTGTACTTTAATACTTGCTTACATAAACTATGGTATCTTAGCATGGGGAAATACTGGTCAAAAATATTTGGAAAAGATTTTCAAACTTCAAAAAAAAGCCCTTAGAATGATATCGAATAGTCACTTTTTAAGTCAATCAGCCCCTATTTTCAAGAATTACAATTTGCTTAATGTTTATGATAGTTATGATCTCGAACTAAGCACTTTTATGTACAAGTATAATACCAATCAGTTACCAAAGGCCTTCAATAGTTATTTTGTTGAGCAGAGGAATCACCTCAGGTATCACACAAGAAACGCTGAAGATTACAAGATCTGTCTTACAAAAACAGAGTTTGCTAACAAAACAATAAGAACCGCCGGGCCAAGAAAATGGCATTCGATTGACAGATGCGCCAAAACGGCTACATCAGTAAAACTCTTTAGATCCCAAATTAAAACAAACCTTATAGAAATGTACACTTAATACCTCTTAGTTTGGATTTACTTATTCTTATTTTTCTCCCTTTTAAAACAAAAAACCGATTAAAATTAACTGATCTCTTAGCATTTAAACTATATTCACAAAATGTCAGCTTTCTTATGCGATATACGTGAGCAAATGTTATGAAATCCTAATTTGTCTTACACCTATATTCTGCATGTTCTTTATTCATCATTATTTTCCTGCTTAGTTCGTTCTACATGAATGTATGAAAGAGGGTGGGGGGTGTTTGTATGTATGTAATTGTATTTTATTAGACAAATTAAGAAACTTAGGCTAAGGTAAAGGGGGTGCTTGTTCAGGCCTTTTTGGCCTTCTGAGCATCTCCTCATTCAAATGTGTTGTTTTGCTGTTATTATATTGTTGTATTTTGAATGAAATAAAAGATTGATTGATTGATTGATTGATTGATTGATTGTCGTCAGTTGCCAAGATTATTGTTATTTAGATTTCTGACATATTCTGGTCCTATATAACGCTTTCCATGTTATGAGACGCCTAAGTAGCTACAGGGTCTGTGAGGAGAAGATTGATACAGGGACGAGACTTATCAGTTGCAGAATAACTTTGTAGATACTCTCAGTCAGGGTTTATAGGCCCGCTTATAAGACAAACTTGAAGAATTAGAGGTATTTTTTTGATTTATATTTTACCTTGATAACCAATAAGTGTTCCACTTTGTGTTTGTAGCCTTACCGTATATATAATAAGAATTACTTCATATTATATAGGCCTAACATGTAGGCCCCATATAATTATTGATAAAAAGGCTCATATGTGATGCGATCAAGCAAAATCAGTCGGAACTCGGAAATATTAAATTTTCAGTTTCTTATAGGATAGGAGAAATTACAAAGCTGCATTTAGCTGAAAACCCCATTAAAATTGAACAACCAGTTCCAAATATATGAGCAATAAAAGAGTTTCCAAATCAAAAGGAAAATTATTTCCTTTATTTGGCTATATCTCAAAATCAATATATCCGAGTTCCGACTGATTTTGCTTGATCGCGAATGATGTCGAAAACGTTTTGTGTTTGCTGGGTATATCTTATTAACCAATGATCCTACAGATATGCGACCACTGACTTTTTTTGTTCCTTATGACCAAGGGAAAAGTTTGACATATCTCACGGCTCTGTAGGAAATGATGTACATCATCATCATCATACATCATCATTTTATTTTCATTCAAATCAACATACAAAATATATATAAAAGACACAACATTTGAATGAGATGCTCAAAAGGCCCAAATGCCTGAAGCGAGCACCCCCTTACACTGCCTTAAGTTACAACACACAATTACACAAAGTTAACAAATAAAAGAAAAAAGAAAGAGGAAAAGAACATGCAAAGAAAGAACCAATATAAATATTTATAACATTTCATATAGCCATTCCACAGTTCACACAAGAAATTGATACTTGGAGTGGAGATGGGGGGATATGTGAGGTCATTAAATAATGCCTAAATATTAGATGTAATTTTTTATTAGACTTTTCTTTATTTGTACTTGTAACTTAAACTGGTTTACTGATTTTGCCATCTTTATATATTTATTAGTAATATTCCATTTCCTAGGACCGGCAGCTCACCGGAAGCCCGTGTTGTGAGGGCCACAAACTGCGGCTACGTACAGATACGCGAACGCTGACTTGTTTTGTTCTTTATGACCAGAGGAAAAGTTCGACAGATCACACGACTCTTTAGGATATTTGGTTTAAAAGATAGAGGGTTATTGCACAAAGTACAACGAATTGGTTTGTGACCGAATGCAAGACATCAACTCATCTAAATATACAGATTTGGTGTAAAAACAACGGTTATGGAGAAAATCACGAAATAGTTAAATTTGGCCAACTTGTTTGTACATCAATATACAGGGTTCGAATTGGCATGTGGGCGATTTGGTTTGGGGCTGAATTGACGAATAGTATCGATATCGATATTGATATTTTTACAGAGCACGTGATATTTCGATATGATGATTCGAATTGCCACGTGATCGTCAAACCTGTACTAGAAAGTGTCAGTTCTGCAGGAACACAAAAATTATCGCACGTCCCTCGTGTTGGCTTAGTACTTGTCAGCCACCCAGTAACAATAAGAGAACATTCCTAAACTAAACCACGTGACTTGGGGATGTTTTGGGGGTAATCTTCGAGATGATTAATTCCTAGCCATATGTAAAAAGAGACCCATGTATAAGCTGACAAGTCCATCGTTTTGATAAGTTGTACACATGTATTTATGCGAACGCATAAGTAACAAGTATTCCTGAAAAAAATTGGTGTCAGTTCCAATTTACAATGTAACTATTATTTTAATGTAATGTTAAAGAGAAGTTTTGCACTGCAGCACTGACAAGAACATTTAGGGGTGGTGCAATAATTATGTGTACCCCTGGGGGTGAATTCTCAAAATGGTCTGCCAAAATATCTGCTGGCCCCCCTTTGGCCGTGCCAAAAAATCTTTGCCCCCCCTTCGACGTGCCAAAAAACCTTTGCCCCCCCCCCCTTTTGACGTGCCAAAAAATCTTTGCCCCCCTTACACATGCACGATTTTGGGGAACCCGAATTTAAAACATTAAATTGTCTTATCATATAATGCGAGCGGAGCGAGCATGAAATTTTGCATATTTGAATGTGTTCCTGATGTGTTCCTTATTCTTATTTTTCTCCCTTTTAAAACAAAAAACCGATTAAAATTAACTGATCTCTTAGCATTTAAACTATATTCACAAAATGTCAGCTTTCTTATGCGATATACGTGAGCAAATGTTATGAAATCCTAATTTGTCTTACACCTATATTCTGCATGTTCTTTATTCATCATTTTTTTCCTGCTTAGTTCGTTCTACATGAATGTATGAAAGAGGGTGGGGGGGGGGGGGTTTGTATGTATGTAATTGTATTTTATTAGACAAATTAAGAAACTTAGGCTAAGGTAAAGGGGGTGCTTGTTCAGGCCTTTTTGGCCTTCTGAGCATCTCCTCATTCAAATGTGTTGTTTTGCTGTTATTATATTGTTGTATTTTGAATGAAATAAAAGATTGATTGATTGATTGATTGATTGTCGTCAGTTGCCAAGATTATTGTTATTTAGATTTCTGACATATTCTGGTCCTATATAACGCTTTCCATGTTATGAGACGCCTAAGTAGCTACAGGGTCTGTGAGGAGAAGATTGATACAGGGACGAGACTTATCAGTTGCAGAATAACTTTGTAGATACTCTCAGTCAGGGTTTATAGGCCCGCTTATAAGACAAACTTGAAGAATTAGAGGTATTTTTTTGATTTATATTTTACCTTGATAACCAATAAGTGTTCCACTTTGTGTTTGTAGCCTTACCGTATATATAATAAGAATTACTTCATATTATATAGGCCTAACATGTAGGCCCCATATAATTATTGATAAAAAGGCTCATATGTGATGCGACCAAGCAAAATCAGTCGGAACTCGGAAATATTAAATTTTCAGTTTCTTATAGGATAGGAGAAATTACAAAGCTGCATTTAGCTGAAAACCCCATTAAAATTGAACAACCAGTTCCAAATATATGAGCAATAAAAGAGTTTCCAAATCAAAAGGAAAATTATTTCCTTTATTTGGCTATATCTCAAAATCAATATATCCGAGTTCCGACTGATTTTGCTTGATCGCGAATGATGTCGAAAACGTTTTGTGTTTGCTGGGTATATCTTATTAACCAATGATCCTACAGATATGCGACCACTGACTTTTTTTGTTCCTTATGACCAAGGGAAAAGTTTGACATATCTCACGGCTCTGTAGGAAATGATGTACATCATCATCATCATACATCATCATTTTATTTTCATTCAAATCAACATACAAAATATATATAAAAGACACAACATTTGAATGAGATGCTCAAAAGGCCCAAATGCCTGAAGCGAGCACCCCCTTACACTGCCTTAAGTTACAACACACAATTACACAAAGTTAACAAATAAAAGAAAAAGAAAGAGGAAAAGAACATGCAAAGAAAGAACCAATATAAATATTTATAACATTTCATATAGCCATTCCACAGTTCACACAAGAAATTGATACTTGGAGTGGAGATGGGGGGATATGTGAGGTCATTAAATAATGCCTAAATATTAGATGTAATTTTTTATTAGACTTTTCTTTATTTGTACTTGTAACTTAAACTGATTTACTGATTTTGCCATCTTTATATATTTATTAGTAATATTCCATTTCCTAGGACCGGCAGCTCACCGGAAGCCCGTGTTGTGAGGGCCACAAACTGCGGCTACGTACAGATACGCGAACGCTGACTTGTTTTGTTCTTTATGACCAGAGGAAAAGTTCGACAGATCACACGACTCTTTAGGATATTTGGTTTAAAAGATAGAGGGTTATTGCACAAAGTACAACGAATTGGTTTGTGACCGAATGCAAGACATCAACTCATCTAAATATACAGATTTGGTGTAAAAACAACGGTTATGGAGAAAATCACGAAATAGTTAAATTTGGCCAACTTTTTTTGTACATCAATATACAGGGTTCGAATTGGCATGTGGGCGATTTGGTTTGGGGCTAAATTGACGAATAGTATCGATATCGATATTGATATTTTTACAGAGCACGTGATATTTCGATATGATGATTCGAATTGTCACGTGATCGTCAAACCTGTACTAAAGGTGTCAGTTCTGCAGGAACTGACACAAAAATAGACACTTGACAGGCAGGAGACATGATACTTGTATTTCATGTAGGCCTCAGTCATATATTATTCCGTTGTACTGATTAATCGATAAAGCTTTATTTTAGTCCATCGAGAACAGTTTTATTCCGAAAAGCAGTCGCAGAATTTACAGGGTGCATGCGCGTATTTTTTTTGGGGGCTTTGGGGCGCCATACTTCGGGGTAAAAAAAGGGGCGGCGAAAAAGAGAAAAGAAAAAGAAAAAGGGAAAGAAGAAAGAGAAAAGAAAGAAAGAAAGAAAAAAAAAGAAAGAAAGAAAGAAAGAAAGAAAGAAAGAAAGAAAGAAAGAAAGAAAGAAAGAAAGGAAGAAAGAGAAAAAGAGGAAAGAAAGAAAAAAGAAAGAAAGAAAGAGAAAAAGAAGAAAGAAAGAGAAAAGAAAGAAAAAGAAAAAGAGGAGAGAAAGAAAGAGGAAAGAAAGAAAGAAAGAGAAAAGAAAAAAAGGGGCGGCACATACCAGGAATGCAGATAGAGGGCGGCTTGTAGCCAACCAACCATGATAGAGAGATAAAGGGGCGGCACATACCAGGAATGCAGATAGAGGGCGGCTTGTAGCCAACCAACTATGATAGAGAGATAGAGGGGCGGCACATACCAGGAATGCAGACAGAGGGCGGCTTGTAGCCAACCAATTATGATAGAGAGATAGAGGGCGGCACATACCAGGAATGCAGATAGAGGGCGGCTTGTAGTCAACCAACCATGCAGGGCTGCAACCATGATAGAGAGATAGAGGGCGGCACATACCAGGAATGAAGACAGAGGGCGGCTTGTAGCCAACCAACTTTGATAGAGAGATAGTGGGGCGGCACATACCAGGAATGCAGATAGAGGGCGGCTTGTAGCCAACCAACCATGATAGAGAGATAGAGGGCGGCACATACCAGGAATGCAGATAGAGGGCGGCTTGTAGTCAGCCAACCATGATAGAGAGATAGAGGGGCGGCACATACCAGGAATGCAGACAGAGGGCGGCTTGTAGCCAACCAACTATGATAGAGAGATAGAGGGGCGGCACATACCAGGAATGCAGATAGAGGGCGGCTTGTAGCCAACCAACCTTGATAGAGAGATAGAGGGGCGGCACATACCAGGAATGCAGATAAAGTGCAGCTTGTAGCCAACCGAACCAAGGGGCGGCACATACCAGGAATGCAGATAGAGGGCGGCTTGTAGCCAACCAACCATGATAGAGAGATAGATGGGCGGCACATACCATACCAGGAATGCAGACAGATGGTGGCTTGTAGCCAACCAACGATGATATAGAGATAGATGGGCGGCACATACCTGGAACGCAGATAGAGGGTGGCTTGTAGGGCGGCAGATATATAGAGAGAAGTGGCTTGTAGGACGGTACAAACCAGAAGGATGGTTTGTAAGTGAGACACACTCCAGGAGGGCGGCTTACCACTCAGGAGAGAAGAGAGAGATAGAGGGGGGCGGCACATACCACAACTGCAGCTTCTAAAAGAAAGAAAGAAAGAGAAAAAAGAAAGAAAGAAAGAAAGAAAGAAAGAAAGAAAGAAAGAAAGAAAGAAAGAAAGAAAGAAAGAAAGAAAGAAAAAGAGAAAAAGAAAAGAAAGAAAAAAAGAAAGAAAGAAAGAAAAAGAAGAAAGAAAGAGAAAAGAAAGAATGAGAAAAAGAGGAGAGAAAGAAAGAGGAAAGAAAGAAAGAAAGAAAAAAGAAGAAAGAAAGAAAGAAAGAAAGAAAGAAAGAAAGAAAGAAAGAAAGAAAGAAAGAAAGAAAGAAAGAAAGAAAGAAAGAAAGAAAGAAAGAAAGAAAGAAAGAAAGAAAGAAAGAAAGAAAAGAAAGAAAGAAAGAAAGAAAGAAAGAAAGAAAGAAAGAAAGAAAGAAAAAGAAAAAGAAAAAGAAAGGAGCGGCACATACCAGGAATGCAGATAGAGGGCGGCTTGTAGCCAACCAACCATGATGGAGAGAGAGAGGGGCGGCACATACCAGGAATGCAGATAGAGGGCGGCTTGTAGTCAACCAACCATTATAAAGGGGCGGCACATACCAGGAATGCAGATAGAGGGCGGCTTGTAGCCAACCAACCATGATAGAGAGATAAAGGGGCGGCACATACCAGGAATGCAGATAGAGGGCGGCTTGTAGCCAACCAACTATGATAGAGAGATAGAGGGCGGCACATACCAGGAATGCAGACAGAGGGCGGCTTGTAGCCAACCAATTATGATAGAGAGATAGAGGGGCGGCACATACCAGGAATGCAGATAGAGGGCGGCTTGTAGTCAACCAACCATGCAGGGCTGCAACCATGATAGAGAGATAGAGGGCGGCACATACCAGGAATGAAGACAGAGGGCGGCTTGTAGCCAACCAACTTTGATAGAGAGATAGTGGGGCGGCACATACCAGGAATGCAGATAGAGGGCGGCTTGTAGCCAACCAACCATGATAGAGAGATAGAGGGGCGGCACATACCAGGAATGCAGATAGAGGGCGGCTTGTAGTCAGCCAACCATGATAGAGAGATAGAGGGGCGGCACATACCAGGAATGCAGACAGAGGGCGGCTTGTAGCCAACCAACTATGATAGAGAGATAGAGGGGCGGCACATACCAGGAATGCAGATAGAGGGCGGCTTGTAGCCAACCAACCTTGATAGAGAGATATAGGGCGGCACATACCAGGAATGCAGATAGAGGGCGGCTTGTAGCCAACCAACCATGATAGAGAGATAGATGGGCGGCACATACCATACCAGGAATGCAGACAGATGGTGGCTTGTAGCCAACCAACGATGATATAGAGATAGATGGGCGGCACATACCTGGAACGCAGATAGAGGGTGGCTTGTAGGGCGGCAGATATATAGAGAGAAGTGGCTTGTAGGACGGTACAAACCAGAAGGATGGTTTGTAAGTGAGACACACTCCAGGAGGGCGGCTTACCACTCAGGAGAGAAGAGAGAGATAGGAGGGGGCGGCACATACCACAACTGCAGCTTCTAAAAGACGGGGGAGAGGAGGCTTGTAGGGCGGCATAAACCAGGAGGGTGACATGTAACCAGCCAGGAGAAAAATAGAGAGTTAGAGGGGCGATTGAAAGGTGGCAGATATAGAGGGTATATAAGGCATAATTATATATTGACCCTTATTAAAATAATTCACTATTTCAAGAATAATACTTATTTTGCTATTTGGTGACGATAGCGCAAGTTTTAGTTGCTTTTAATATGTAAAACTAATCAAGTAATTAGCTGAACGCTAGAGTAAAACCTTTTTTGCCATGAAGCGGTTATTTAAGGTTAGAAACTATTTTAAAACTTGCATTGATCAATTCATAGCGAGTGTGTAGAGGAACTCAGATATCACAGATATACTTTTGTAGGTCCTGTGGTCCTGTAGTTCTTGAGTTATGTTGTAAAGAGGGCTAAAACAACAACACTTTTGCAGAACGTACATAACTCATTAACGACAATAAATCAATCAAGCAAGTATATTATTTGTAGAATGAACTTTTGCAAAATATCAAAGTGTTATTTTTCAATAATAATATTGATTTAGATAATGAAAAAGTTAGATCACACATTTTTGAATGTCCGGCCTGCACTACAAGAAGGGTGGCTTGTGGGCAGCACACAGAAGTATAGGGGATTTGGGGCGGCACATACAAGTAAAGCGGCTTGTAACGAGGACAAAAGTAAAATGGAGAGAAAACCGCTTGTCAGCCATATGTATAGGGCCGCACATGTTGGCTTTTAACCAAGAGAACGGGGTGGCGGAAAAGCACAACAGCCGTTATAAATATAGCTGAAGGAAGGCGGCTTGTTAGGCGGCACATGCAAGGAGGGCGACTTGTAACCAGGACAAAAGTAGAGGGAGGGAGGAGAGAAAAACGCTTGTTGGTTATCTATAGCGGCACATCGTGACTTGCAACCAGGAGAAAAGAGGGGTGAAAAGGTAGATCACACTTTTTTGACTATATGGGCTGCACTACAAGGAGGGTGGCTTGTGAGGCAGCACGCAGAAGTATAGGGGATCTGGGGGCGGCACATACAAGGAAGGCGGCTTGTAACGAGGACAAAAGTAAAATGGAGAGAAAAACGCTTGTCAGCCACCTATGCATATAAGCCCGCACATGTTGGCATGGTAACCAAGAGAAAGGGGCGGCGGAAAATCACAACAGGCGTTATAAATAGGCCTATAGCTGAAGGAGGGCGGCTTGTGAGGCGACACATACAAGGAGGGCGATTTGTAACCAGGACAAAAGTAGAGGGAGGGAGGAGAGAAAAATGCTTGTCAGTCACCTATTTATAGGACCGCACATATTGGCATGTAACCAAGAGAAAGGGGCGGCGGAAAAGCACAACATGCGTTATAAATAGGCCTACAGCTGAAGGAGGGCGGCTTGTGAGGCGACACATACAAGGAAGGCAGTTTGTAACCAGGACAAAAATAGAGGAAGGGAGGAGAGAAAAACGCTTGTCAGTCACGTCGTGATTCTTAACCAGGAGAAAAGAGGGAGTGAAAAACGGTAATGGGCCTACACTGTGACGCATAGAAGGAGGATGGCTTGTGGGCGGCACTACATAAAAGTAGGGTGGCATATGGGGCGGCACATATAAGGAAGATGGCTTATAACCATACAGGAATAGAAAAGGCAGATGAAGGAGAGAAAACCACATATATATGGTGGCTTTCAACAGTCGCGTAACGACGGGGGCAGGGGGGCACGTGCCTTGGGCACCACCCTTAGGGGGCGCCGAATTGGCCAATTCAACATCGATTCTGGGCCCTCCTAGCGATGAAAGTCAAAATTTTCGCGCAGTTCGCACGCATTTGTGCACAAGTTCATTTGAAGATCAATGTACAATATTCAACTTCATTATAACCAAAATTAATCAGTGATAGGTCCTATTTGTGCAAATCTTCGCGCAATCCCCAGTTGTTTCAAGGATTGGGGAGGGGCGCCATTATGTATCCTTAGCCCTGAGCGGCACAACTAGCTACGCCACTGGCTTTCAACTAGCACTGAGAGAAGAGGGGAAAAGGAGAGGAAAATCAACGCCATGACCATTGCGTAACTATAAGGGAGTCAACGGGGAACTTGCCGCCCTGCGTTGGATTCAGCGCCTCTTTGAATTTTGAGCCCGCGTCCAAGCAGTGAAAATCTAAATTTCAACAAAACTAATCATTATGAAAGATTGTTTTACGGCCAGCAAAATCCAGACGGTCAGAAAAAAACCCGAATAAACGCATGATCAGATACAGTACCCCCTCCATGGATTTTGAGCTCCTTCCAAGCAGTAAAAATCTAAATATTAGCGCGCTTCGCGCGAATTTCAACAGAACCAATTATTTTGCTTGAATCATTAAAACTAATGGAGTCAAAAGGAACGTGCCGCCCGTATTCGAATCAGCACCCCTCGGTAGATTTTGAGCCCCTTCCATGATGCAAGCGGCAAAAATCTTTCCGCGCCTCTTGCGAATTTAAAAGGTAATCCTTATCTGCTTATGACAGTTTTTTCAAACATTTAGCGCCGTGTCATTATAGTGTTGCAATGGAGTTCAAATGGGGAACATGTCGCCCTAGATGCATTCAGCGCCCCTGATGGATTGTGAGCCCTTTCCGAGTGGCGGAATTCTGAATTTTCTAGACCATGTACTATGGGCGGCAATCGCGGGGTTCATGTCCCGTTCACATGTGTGGATGGGGGAACACAATATCAAATAACCTCCCCACAGGGCATCTAGGCGTAGATCCCAAGGGGAATGGGGGTTAAATCCCCAATATATTGATAGGGGATGGTCCATACATACAATCACCCCCATGTTGACACCTGTATGTGTGTTTCTGACCAAATTAACCATAAACCTAAAAAGTGCCAATTTTTGCGCGCTTCGAATATATTCCACTATTATACCAATTTAGCTTCAATATATGGTAAATTTTTCTAGCGCTTCGAGCGCATTTGTACCATAAACTAATTTTTTCACTGAAAGGCTCTGGAATCACTGTACTCCCCCCATGTTACCATGTTAAAAAGAAATCTACGCCACTGTCCATAGGGTAGTACCCTCCCTGTTCAGTCGAGAGAAATGTGACAAAAATTACGATTTGCATCTTCCTTTTGGTCTATTTTAGACCCAAAATTAAGCCCATTTTGGAACAGTAAGTATTAAAATGTCTAATGGCCGCGCGCTTCGCACGCATTTATATCGGCCATTTATATACCCATTTTGTGAGTAGATCTGTGAGACGCCCCATTGGAAATTCCTTTCTTTTTTCATCTCAAACTTGAACACAATCGCACGGCCCTGCACTTCATAGATCGCCTTGATAGCAGTTCGGACCCCTGTCGTCAACAGAGGGCAGTAAACTCGAGGTAAAGAATATCCCATATCGCGCTAATGAGCTGGGCAGTAACCGTGGAAAAAGCTCGTTTCTGGCGAAAATTGACAAGTAACTTGCACAAATTTCTAGATACAGTTACTACAAGGTCGTGCGATGTATTCAAACCATTTGTTAACCATTTCTTTTTTAGGGAGCAATAATTATTTATCATGAATATTATTGTCATGTTGATGACATCATAGTTACTCGCATTTTGTTCATTTTTGAATTTTGAAAAATTTAACGCTCAAAAGTCACACAAAATCAATCGCATATATTTTTCTTTATTTCATCAGAGTGTCCTTGCCAAGATTCTAGCATCAGACCATGCGCTTTCTCAAGATACAGCTTTCATAAGTGTTAGGTCACTTCTGCACAATTCTTATAATTTGTTTCATGCATACAAATAGCGATGCACGTTTTTGTTGTGTTTTTGATAGGGTTTCATGTCCGATTTTAACGATAAAACATTATTCCCTATAGAAAAACAATATGGCAAAACATACAACAGTTTGTAACATTCTCCATGAACGTAACCATCTATGTTTGGATTGTGATGTAATTAACGTGTGTAATGAGATTTTCTCTTTCTGAATCTGACTTGTAAAATATTATTTTTCATCACAATTTCTCATCAAATTCATTTCTGGGTCAAAAGTCAGGTAAAAAACTTTGTGGTTTTGACATTTGGTTTAGGAATAACGTTAATAAAATCATTTGGGTTGATCAAGCAGTTGCTTTTTATGATTTTCAAGGCAATTATGCATAAATGATGAATCTGCATGTACATAATTTTTTAATTCAGTAAGCTCGTCTTTTGACCAACGTTCATTATTGATCAAGGGGTATATTGTATGCGATTGACATCAAAGAACCACATGTGTATGAGCTTGTGCATTGAATTGAATTACACAATGGTTATTCAGGTTATTGATCGCTAGATTGAAGCGAACATGATAAATATTACGTACGATCCCATGGCTGTGCGGGGATTTGAACCCTAGCGACCAGAACTATGAACACTTTGAATTGTTAGCACCTTGCAGGGCCGTGAATCACGAATCTCAAAAATGAGAATCATAATTTCATCCTTTCAATTATGTAAATCATAAATATCCTATATGACAGCTCTGGTGCCTGGAATAAGCATAATAGGTCTGTCACACTACACCGAATAGGTCTTCCGTACAAGAAACGGATGGTATTTTAGTAAATCCGTTGTTGTTCGTCAATGATCGTTTTATGTTCTTTTTATGTCCTGCTGTCATCCGCCAAATGCGTTTCGTGTTAGGTGATGTTCCTTAAGTCCGTCGGCAAGTTTGTGCATGCACAAAACTTGAAACGGAGTGTACCGAATACACATGTTCGGTATTTATCCGATGTGTGTTCGTATGGTGCTGCATATTGCCGGAGTTTGTTCGCTCTCCTTTCGCTCATGTTCGTTCTTTGTTCGTTGCACTCGGCCCGTGTTCGTTGCAAATACGTTCCTGTGAGGCCTTCACCACCGGATAGCATATTTTTGCATTCGGTGATGTACGTTGACCCAGACCGTCTTAGTGTCACACTACACCGGATCGGTCTTCCGTATAAGAAACGGATGGTATTTTAGCAAATCCGTTAGTGTTCGTCAATGTTCGTTTTATGTTCTTCATATGTCCTGTTATTATCCGCCAAATGCGTTTCGTGTTAGGTGATGTTTGTTTAGTCCGTCGACAATACGTTTCAAGTTTTGTGCATGCACAAAACTTGAAACGGAGTGTATGTACTCGAATACACATGTTCGGAAGTTGTCCGATGTGTGTTCGTACTGTTCTGTATATACCCTGGGTTTGTTCGTTATTCTTTCGTTTATATACCGCTGGTGTTTGCAAGGTTTCGCAGGCGCTTGTGCCGGATGTAGGCCTATGGCGAACATGTGCATCGATCATGGGGGGACTTTCTGAAGGGTGTGTGACACCGGTCCCCGCACTCCGTGCATCCGCGGGTATTCATGCTCATCGAAAATTTCACGAAATAAGGGGTGTTTTCAGATGAAGAAACGCGATTCGCGAAACACACAAACAAGGGTGTTTTTTCAAACCATGTGTTCGCGAAATTGAAAAATAAAGAGTATTTACATCGAGCAGCCTACGCGTTTCTGTCAGAAAAAGGTATATTAGAAATATCGTTCGCGTTTAAGCGAAAATAGGGGTATTGTCGAAGGGCAAATAATTCGCGAAATCGTTAAAAAAAGGGGTGTTTTTCCCCTAAAAACTTCGCGAAATGAGATGCAAAAGGGGGTGTTTTTAAAGTTCACCGACAAGCATGAATACCCGCGGATGCAAGGAGTGCGGGGACCGGGTGTGTGACGCAATATCATATTTCCCCCAGTACTTTAGTGACTGACAAGTAGAAAAAAGGGGAAAGGAGAGAAAAAAAAAGAAAAGAAAGTGAGAAAAATTGAAGAGAGAAGAGAAGAGAAAAAGTTAAATTGCACGTAATTTAGTAGTAGGCCTATGCATGTAAGTAGTATTGAGGGAGGGGCACTTTCTGAAGGGTAGAGGACGCAATATCAAATTCCTACCAGTTTTAGTGATTGACAAGAAAGAAAAAAGAAGAAAAAACATGGAAAAGGTTAAATGGTATACGTTATTGAGTAGGCCCAGGATAGTAGTACTAGTAAGCCTAAGTATAGGCCTGTGATTATTATAGACAGTGCTTAAATGTGGTTCCTTGGCCCAAAAGCCTGTGAAAATTACTGCCGGCCAGTCCATATGCAGGGCCCGTGATATTTTGTCACCAAAGTCAGTATTTAAGACGGACTTATAGGTCTATTCCTGACTTTAACATATCAATCCATGCATGCTTTACCTGAAATTACGAGTCTGAAGTCTTATATCTAAGTGTCAGTGGATCAGTGTAACATTTTAAATTTTGCAAATTCAAATCCGGCCTTCTTTGTTTTTGTTTAAGGCAATAATAGTGTAAAAATGATGCACTAAAACAATTTTCCAAATTTTCCATTTTTAAAACTAAATTTATACATAGGCCTAGGCCTAATAATGTAAATAGGCCCTACAGTCCCCATGCAAATGGCTTCAATTGGACCTTCATTTTCAAAAATGGACAAGTCTTCCTTTTTGCTTCTGCTATGGACTATGGACTGGTTATTTTTAAAACAATTGTTTATATTATACAATAATGGTGAAAACTTTTTAATGGCTTAAATTAGGCTTTCGTTTCACCAATTTGCGGCTGTTTCAAACTAAAATAGTACCCAATAATAGTGCTAAAATTGATCCAAAAAATGACAAATGGCTTCAATTGGGCCTTCATTGTCCAAAGGTTTCTCACCTCTATTGCCCCCGGACACTGGTTGCCCTGATATATCAGATTTGTAGACCTTTGGTACTTATTAGCCAATATTTGACCATTTTCGTCAAAATTTACCCCCTTAAAAGTTGTCTTTCCCCACTTTGTTCACCCTCTGAAAAAGTGCTTGCTACGTCACTGCCTCTAAGGGGTCAAAACCCCTCTCAAACACCCTCTCCTCCCCACTTTTCTGATAGGGTGGACGTCCCTGTTGGTGCCACATGCGACGGATTCGCCGGTCATTTGTCGGACGTTGAACGATTGAATATAAAACGCCTGCAGGATTATTAGCGGCCACAACGCATAGAGAGACGAACGGGAATCGGACCCCCAAATCCGGACATTTGTCGGACGTTGACCCCAAATCCGGTCATTTGTCGGACGTTGAACGATCGAAAATAAGACGCCTGCAGGATTATTAGCGGCCACAACGCATAGAGAAACGAACGGGAATCGGACCCCAAATCCGGTCATTTGTCGGACGTTGAACGATCGGATATAAGACGCCTGCAGGATTATTAGCGGCCACAACGCATAGAGCGACGAACGGGAATCGGACCCAAAATCCCACCGAATCTTCTGCCGGACTGGTGATTTTTCCACCGAATAAAATATTTTTGTATTCGGTGATGTACGTTGATCCAGTCCGTCGTAGTGTGACAGACCTATAAACCCCATGAGCTGGATCAAAATACCGGGACTAAATTAACCTAATGTTGTAAAAGGCCTATACATCTTCATTTGGCGCAATTGTCCTTAATTGTGTTAACTTTAGCATTGAAATTGCAATTTTTTCCCGTATTTGTCCCGGTAATGTCCTTTTTAGTAGGCCTAAGTAAATCAGTGGGACGTACAGACTTGACATTTAGTATGGAATATTTTTTCGCAAATTCCACGACTGGACTGGAAGGAGTCTGCGTAAACCGCACGGGCTAAATATTACTTGCGGTGTGTCGGGAGATGGTGTTATAATTATTGCTTGACAGAAAATATGCTTTCTATGAGTTTACATTATAGTCCTCTTAATGTAGTGAATTTGCATAAAATGGCGGATTTAGGGATACATCGATTCGGATCTTCATTTGGCAAAATTGTCTAACTTCTATGGGGGAACATCCCCGCTCAGACACCCCCTGCTTATGGATAAACAACTGAAAAATGATACACCAAAATATGGCTTCAATTTGGACCTTCATTTAGCAAAATTGTCAAACTTTGGAGGGGGAACATCCCCCTCAGACATGTCAGACACCCTCTGCATATGGTTAAACGTTAAACAAGCGAAAAATGATGCACCAGATGGCTTCATGTTGGACCTTCATTTGGCAAAATTGTACAATTTCGGTGGGGGAAATTCCCCTTAGACACTCCCCTGCTTATGGATAAACAACTTAAAAATGAAACACCAAATGGCTTCAATTACACCAAATGGCAAAATTTTCCAACTTCGGAGGAGGAGGAATATCCCCCCCCCCTCAGACACCCCTCCAGCTTATGGATAAAGAAGTAAAAAAGTGATGCACCAAACGGTTGTAATTTTGGATCTTCATTTGGCAAAATTGTATGAGGGGGGAACATCTCTCAGATACCCCTTGCGTATGGATAAACAAGTGAAAAATGATGCACAAAATGGCTTCGATTTGGACCATCATTTACCAAAAATGTCCAACTTCTGAGCATACATCTTCCTACGTATGGATAAGCAAGTGTCCATTTTCCTCTTCTCTTTTGAACACAAAATCAGTTTTGGTCCACGAATTGCTTCATTGGGCCTTCATTTTCACTTTTTTAATCTATAATTGTACACTATAATACTCATAATAGTGTCAAAATCGTCAACCAAATGGCTTCAATCGGGCTTTCATTTTGCAATTTTTTTCAAATTCTTAGGAGGTTTAGATTCCCCTCAGATTTCCCAAATGATCGGGTGTGTGTGGCGGGGGGGGGGGGGTAGGGCGCCATCCTGTATCTTTTCTCCGGGGCGGCGCAAACCATCTCAGCCCCCCGGGGTAAGGGCCTTCTAGATACGCCACTGGGGTGAGAGACTGAACTGAAGCGGTTTGGTGCAGTGGCGTAGATTTCTTTTTGACATGGGGGGATGGGGTTGGAAAAAGCGAAGCGCGCGAAAAAAACTTGCCGTATTGAAGCTAAACAATTTTGAGATGTTCTTTTTATTTTTTAATGGGCCATCCTCTCATTTATTTAATTTAGTAATATAAAATTTTATCACTTTTGAATGAAGTTTAGAGGATGCTACCGGGTTTGAACTTTTGCGTGTGTTTGGATAAAATATACAAATTACAAATATGGGCATTAAGAACAATTTCAACCAGCAATTACAGATGTTACTCTGCACCCTTGTTCAATCAATCGTTTACAATGTTCTAAATATTTATGATACCTAAAGCTTGACGTTGGAGTATTTATGTTCAGGCTTTTAGAATTCAACTCCCGAAAACCTTTGAAAACAATTTTATTAAGCAGGCTTCCACACATAGAAACACTATAAACAATTAGGCCTATATTTAAACACGAAACAGTGATTTCGTATCACTCTGTTAAAAACAGTATGGCCAACTCTTTGGAAATCATTAAGCTAAAATTTATTACTGTCCAAATCTATCAAACAATTTAGAAATTAAATTATTTTAAAAGTAAACTTCAACACTACTTGTTTATTTTGCATACCTGGTGATCTTTTTGTTTTGATGTTTTTCTTGGAAACGGCTAGAGACCAAACTGATCAGGTAAGCGAAATAAACAAGTAGTAATCTTCACATAAGTAAGTGGTGTTGAAGTTAATTTAAAGTACTTTCATTTTATTACCACTACGTATTAATCTGAAATTATTATATATCAAGTTGAAATTATTATATATCAAGTTGAAATTATTATATCTCAAGTTGACGGCATCATCACAAGTTTGAATCATGTTTGTCATTGCTTATCAAGCCAGAAGGCAACTGTTATATTCCACCCCATTCACTATATAGTAGTTGACACATTGTCCATTAGAAACTACTTTTCATACCTGATGAGTAAATTCTCAACAATACTTTGATTCAATCATTTCCAACGTGTATCAGTTTATAATTTTACACTGATCCACATTTCTATTTCTCTGCTTGAATTAGTTTTTTTTTTTTCTTCAGGCTCAATACATACTGTAGGTGGCAATGATAAAATTATCCCAGTAAATGTCTATCAGGGTATTGTCCTTTAATAATTTAGGATTTTGAACACAATTGGTGGTTTCATATTCTATATTCATGTTTACAGGTCAAGTTCTAAACTGTAAAACAGGCCCATCATGCATGTAATGTCTTTGGAAGTTGCGCCACAAGAAAAGTGCATGGCCTCTTGCCATTCGATTCATGTTAACTTTAAGATTGGTTAATAATTCACAAGAATGATAACATATAAATATTTGTAACTGCCAGGAAGATTTTCTACCCATTTTAGCCAAACTAATAAGGTAAAATAAAAGCAAAAACCACTATAATTTGGGGGAATTGTTATCTGAATTCTAAAAATATTTAATAATAAACAAAATTGTTTTGTTTTCAAAATTGAAATACAAGCTGACAACATGGATCTGTTTTGGTATCAGATTGAAAAATAACGCAGTAAAAAAGGAAAAAAAGGTAAAAAATGAGTTGATCTCTACTATCATGATTATATAGCTGCATTACTTTTTTACTAATTTCTTTCTAATTGATGAAAATTTATTATCACACCTCATAAATATGCTAATCGCAAACGATAAAGCAAAATTCACTATACAACTAACAACCCCACACCAGAGGAGTGGGATGCAGGATTGGATTGCGTAATTTACAAAAAGTGTATACTTAAAAAAATCACTTATAAAAGGTAGACATATCACACTAAAACTTGTCCATTTGTTAATTCTTCTTTATAATTTGAACCTTCTTGTGGAACGTGTACACCATGATAACGGACCCTGACATGCCACTGGATCAGACATACGATTGCATTTTTGACAGTTTTTGAAAACGGAATACGGAAATTGGTCCAAAGCTTTGCAATCATGGAAGTCCAGTTTTAAAAGCAGGAGGACACGGAAGAACCCGGAGAAAATATCCGGCAGCGAGTTATGGAATGGAAACCAATTACCAGTGGTACAAAGCGAGGACAGAACCTTTACGCTCACCCGCTGCCCCTGAGTTAAAGGCCAGCCAATATATCTTGAATATCACTATTTTAATATCCAAATAATCCAGTGGTATTACTTTTATGAGGGCAGATTAGTAGCTAGACATGGGATTGATTGCATCATATTACACAATGCAACTTGATAAAGGTGACTTTCAGGTGCAGATGGTGTTTATATATCGCAAAATATCATGCAAAGTCTCACTGCATGATGGGATCACCAGCATTTAGAAATGATCTTTCATAACTGACAAGGTTTGATCTTGGAACTTCCACTGCTAGGTCATGGGATCTCACAGACAGTCGCAACCTGGGGTAATGGACGTGGATGTCTGGTATCAGCTGGCATAACAACTCAGGGGCCTCCTTGTAGAACATACGATAGAAGAGAGTGGCTGCTCCAACTGCCCTGCGGTGGCTCAGTGGCTGAATACGATGATCTTCATACTCATTCGTTGGCAAACCAATGACACGCTTTGCTCTGTTTTGGATGGAGTCTGGCTGAGCTAGTAAGGAGGGAGTTGCACCAATCTAAGCACTGCTAGCCTATTCTATTTTTGATCGTATCATGGCCTTGTAGATGATAGTGGGCAAGTAGAATATAGGGCGAAGCTGACCGGCTGTCTTAGACATTTTGGTGACTACTTGGTTCTAGAAAAGTTGTTATTCAATGTATATAAGACCTAGAAGGTGCACGCTGTCATCTTCTTCAAGAGTAACACCGACAAAGTGAAGAGGTGGATGATTGCCATCAGCATCTGTCCGGTTGGAGATGGTAATGGTTTTACATTTGTCAGCACCAAACAGGACGTTCCATGTCTTAGCCCATGTCTCTTGGCTAAATCCCGATTGAGAGATGCTGCAGCAGGAAGTCTATCTCTCTGGATTTGACGAAGGACATAATGGTGGCATCATCTGCAAACAAGATTGAATCGTTATTCAGATCTTGTGAGATATGAAAATAGATAATTTAACATGCCTAGCTCGATTACTACCCACGAAACACAAATATATTACAGAAAACGGGAAATGTCCGGTTAAAGGGTATGTAAGCAAACACTGTTTAATGAAACGAAATAGCAATGGCGATAAAATGACGTTGCACGAACTGCTGTCACCCGTCCAAAACAGACAATTCTACCGCATTATGTCGTAAGACGTCACAATCTTGCCTAAAACGCCTCTTCGTAAACTGATTTTTGGACGACATTTTCCACACACAAATGAATAGGCAATCTGCCCGTTCGAATTCGCGCCGAAAAAAAAATCTAAATTTATTCACTTCTTCTTGTCTATACTAGGTCAAATTGTAACCCCCAAAATGGATTATATTACATGTCGGACTCTACTTGTTCTATTTGGATACTTTGATTCGCTTCATAACACGACAAATATAACATTTTTCTGCACTTTATAATGCGGTTTTTTTGGTCATTTTGGAACGTCATATTTTGCTACCAACCGTAACGTAATCGCCTTACGGTAATTCCACGATTGACCAATTCACAATAGATTTCACCCTCTAAAGGGCATAATAACTGATTTTCGACTAATGTAGCCTGTCGTTGGCCTTCCCGTATCACGTTTCACGTACATTTCGCAATCTCTCTATTGCGTGTTGAGAGACGGATGTTTTTTATCCGTTTTATGGTTAATATGATTTTGTTTTAAATAAAACCACGTGCTTGATAATTATTTTTCTTACATATAAGGCATAATGTTGCGATTACCGGAGACTCCCTTTAAGCATGATTAAGATGGAGTTCAGAATACGCATGGGTTTGTAGTATTACATGGGGTGGGGGGGGGGGGTGGAGTAAGGTAGGTGGTTCTGACCACAAAAATGTGTTACGGCTGGTTCCCCTAAAATTACGGGCAATTTCGAAATACGGGGGGCCGATAATTTACGGTTATTTTTTACAGTGAAGATTAATATGGGATTAATGTTAAGAGATATTAGGAAAAGGGTAAACATTTTAGTTCATATTAATCAAGTTAATTGATATTAATTCTGTTAATTAATTAATATTAATAAGTTTAATTTTAAATTAATGATTAAAGAAAGAATACAATAAACCAGTGGTCTGGTACTCCTAATAGTGAAGCGTGCAGCCGTGCGCTTAGCTTGGTCCACCAATTTGTGGTGCAATAACTGCTTTTGTTTTTTGTGTTATGATTTTTGAATTCAATTTGTAAAAATTGTAATAAAATGATATGAAATACAAAACAGTACAAATGATAAATGAATTAACGAATGAATGAACGTGGATGAAAGGGAAGTTCAATAGTGCACCAACTGACGCACTGAGCATGCATACGTATTTATTTGAATAATCTTCACACAAATTTAATCAAATATTACGATCTAAAAATATCAAGTAAACCTTTTGGTTAAGTTTAATCTATGGACATATATTGATTATTTGATAGGAAATGTGACTGATTCAAATAACTTGCTAGAGAATATTGAGTCATGTATGTTTTAAATATTTCAATAAACAAAAATTATGTTATGTATTGATTATTTTCCGGTTCAGCGAGTATTATTCTACCAAGGTTAATATGCGAACGAGGTACATTGTATAGGCATATCAAAAAAGTTGTGTTCACATAGAGTATACTTAGCGAAGTCATTTCAGGATATTGCTGGTATAATAGCGAGATTGCGCCAACGTGAGCAAACCAAATAAATTGGCAAGTAAGTTTGCAGCTTTCATGTTTTTCTTTAAATGTTAGTTTATATAAATTAGTGGTGTGTCTCATATGTATGTTGAATGAAGGAATACATGAAATACATGCAGAGTGATTTTGTTGTACAGTATCAAGGTAACTGTGCTGGGTCTCTGTGTTGCCAATTAACATCTTAGTTGGTTAAGTTACATTACATTACATTAATTACATTACATTGTGATTTTGCAAGTCAAAAGAGAAAAACTAAAATATGTAAGATTCACAATAACGTCGCCAGTCAATAAATAGTTAGTCCAGTTGACTAGATTTAATTTAAATCAACTTGATATTCATAATCTAACACATTATTAACAGGAGGTGTGAGGGTTGCTCCAGTTACATTACATAGTTGTAAAATATACAAATGGAAACTTTATTGATAATTATATACCTAAAATTTATGATATAAGGCAAAAAAACATCAACAAAAACAAGTTTGTTTCCTGTAGCGCGCGTATTACGTTTTTGACGGCTTATTTTGCGCATTATAATTTTTTTCACTTTTCAAAGAAAACAAAACGGAAACAAAACGGAAAAATCACACAAAAATAATATAAAACACTACTGGAGTAAACATTTACACATTACACAACAAACGAGTGTAGTGACAAACTACTGGAGAAAACATCATACATTTTTTAATACCTTTTTAAATCTGCAGGTTGGAATCATAGATATTCTTGAATATGAAGAAATATGATTTGTTTGGGGGTGTGTGTATCGGAGAGACCCACTGTAAATTCCCATTCCATTTTGCAACAAAACAGCTGGCATTTGAAGACATGGATCTGAAAAAACCAAAAAATTTGAATCATAGATATGTTATAACTTTAAGTGATATATAATCTTCCTAGTGGGTCTATTAATTTCATAAGAATGTTTTTTTTTTCATGTTTATTTGCACAGGTTTGTCAACGTGATTTGTGAATCATGCAGGATTTTGTGTGCTCGAGCGAGACGCCATTAACCACGAAGATTTCTTTCGGCCTATTTAGAGATATCCGGGCCATTGGCTTATACCTTTTCGATGTTGGCTCAGACATTGCAGTAGGTGCAGTGTACATTAACGAAGGAGAAACCTGGTGGGGAGGTCTTACTTTAGCTTTTGCTGTTGTGGCACTGGTAGTTACAAATGTCATATCCTGCGTGGATTATGATAAAATTGAATCACCTTGGAGAAAAGTATTTTGGGTATTTACCATACTACAACTTGGAATGATCTTCCTGTAAGTACAACCGCATGGTAGCCTTTTGCACATTATTCACATATTTTAAAAACCGACAGAACAAAACAGGCAATACGCCAGCGACAATCGCCTTTGTTAAAACCATGTATGACCATGTAAAACCAAGTAGCTGTTGTAGGGGGTAATTGACTCCAATTGTTGGGTACGTTTTATACTAGAGGTCACTAAAGGTCACACAAGGATACAATATTGAACACGCTTCGCTCTTGTAGAGAGATATATCAAATTTCTCGTCTGATGACAAGGATTAAGAAATGTATAGTTTGTGCTATCTACGATCTATTGTTATTGAATTCTCGCACAAAAACCTAATTTTTAGGCAATCGGACACGTCTTTGGTTGTACTTGGATCAAAATTTCAACTTACTCCGATTTGGGCAAAAATGGTGGCAAATTGCTCATCTTAATATGAGAATCAAGAAACGATATAGAACTTACATTCTAAACTGTTTACTTCACTTGTAACGTGCAATGGAAGTCAAAGTAGATAGGCACAACTATTCATTTTCTGGTTCTACTCAGCTATACCAACAATTTGCTACAATTTGTGCCCAAATCGGAGTAAGTTGAAATTTTGATCCAAGTACAACCAAAGACGTGTCATTTAGCCTAAAAATTAGGTTTTTGTAGGATAACTCAATAACGATAGGTTGCCGATGGCGAGTAATTTGATATATTTCGCAACAAGATCGAAGCATTTTAAATATTTTACCCCTCTGTGACCTTTCGTGACCTCTAGCATAAAACGTACCCAATAATTGGATTCCATTACCCCCAGGGGCTATTTTAGAAGAAAAAGTCACTGCACGTTAGCAAACGTAAAATCTAAAAGATCAGCTAGCGGAGACAAGCTTGAGGGGAATGGGTTACTGGTTGTCTCCCCGCGAAAGCTGTAAAATTTTACAAATCACGCGTTAAAATCACGCATTTTACGGACTCATTTTTGACGTTAAGGGCTGAGAGCTGAGAGCTGAGAGCACATCACTCAGACATACCAAATTGCATTTGAATAGCCTTAACTGATATCAAATAATTTTGTATTTTTGAAATTTGCGATATAATACAAATTTTATGACAAATTATTAAAAAATGATATTTTTGACAATGAACAGTTCTCGAAGTAATGCTTATCAATCTAATGATATTCACTTAAAGTTGAAAATTTCACTTATTCATTTAATTGACTTGTCATTATTTTTAATTACCTACAGCTCCATGAAAGTACAGACTAGGATCATAAATGTCATTAAGTTTATGGTCTTGATGGTATTGATGGTATTGATATGCAAAAACGAATACAAACTCAGCAAAAATGCATAAAATGCACACAGGTGCCTACAATTGCACGAAATTAATGTCTATAAAATGTAACAAAAACAAAAAAAATCCTTTTGATTTACTCAGAAGGCTAGGTTTCATTTAAAATGTCATTCCATTTAATTGAATTATCATTTTTGATAACTCCATAAAAGTATACAGAACCGCTTTATTAAATGTTGAATGAAATGCACACGTGTCCCTACCATCCCTTAACCCCGCACAGTAGCCATGGTAGCGTAAAATTCTCAAAATGTGATAATATTTCTGCAACTTAAGTGATGCAAAGGTGCATAAGTTCAAGTTGTCGGCAAATTGATAAAAAAGTTGCATACAAATTATTAAAAAATCATTACAAAAGATTAAACACACTCTTCATGAACTAAATGTCTATAGTGCGCTCATTCAAATTACACGGTGCCTTGTCGACAAAGAGTTAAAATGGGTATCGCCGTAAAAAGACTCACAAAAGGTGAATATTGAGTGTGGCATTTATAAAAAGTTTCAATAATGGGAAAGTTCAACTTGGTTCTTACGTGAATATTGATTCGTTGACCTATTGCACTTTTTTACTCACCCTGTATATACGTGTAATACCCAAATGATTTGATGTGCTCATCATTAAGTGATTAGTTTTTAGTTTAGCGTTGAAAGTATTTAGTATTTACCTCTATACCTTACCTTGTTTTACTGGGACAATTGCGCACGAAGCGCGTAAAACCTTTCCATTTTACACTATTTTAGGTGATATGTTGTGGTAATTTGCAACATTACACTATCTTTGCCCCAAATTAAGGTGTTTAACGGTCTAAAAAAGAAGATGCACAGGGCAATTCTGGACAATTTCTGTCCGGTAGATGGACCTGCCCCCACGCATGTTGCGGATTTTCTCGTCCAGAGGCTTTCCCCCACGAGCGACCAAAAAATTGGGAGGAAAGGGCGTTACTAGAGGCGTTGTGAGGCAATATTTGCGCGATTTCCCCTGCCAATTGAATTTTTGACTGATCACCACAAACTATACAATATAGGATTTCCCGACTAGATCAGTCTTACTTTGTGGAGTAACTTCTTTAATTTCTTAGTCATTTTTCGGACTGAAACTAGTATAGAAATATTTTAAGCACGGAATTTTAATTCTCACTGCACGGATTTCTATTCTCACTGCACTGAGGCACGTTAAAATAGCCCCTGTAGCAGTCTATACTAACACCTGATGGTAAACATGGGCGTTGAACTCGACCATTTTTCAATTGCTCCTAGACTAATTTTTATCAAATTGTTTCTGCAATAATGTCACATAGACGTTGTTTCATGTCAACAGTACCTACCAAGGTGGAAACAGCGCTCGACTGCGAAGCTTAGAGTTCCGCGTTCCAAATCCAATGACGTCTTCTTTTTCACTACACTTTCCCAGGTTGTGCTAATAATTATTAAACTGGTAAAGGAAACTAGTGCCATCCTTGAACTTTTCGATAGATATGATTGGAATAGAATGTCTTTTGGTGTATGTTTATTAAAGTAACGCGAAGGATCTTTAATTGTTACTTACCAGGTTATTATACAAGTTGCGTGAACAGGTAAAGGAGAATAGTACCGACAATGACATCAAAACAGGTATACATTTTACACGTCTACTTGAAGCCTTCCTGGAATCTGCTCCACAGGTTGTTCTTCAGATGTATATCATGACACACCTGACAGGTATCAAATGGATAACAGGTGAGTGAGTTTGTGGATGCTTGTGAAGGTAGGGGGGGGCAGGGGTGTGTGTGTGTGTGTGTATGCTTCTGACACGTCTACTTGAAGCCTTCTTAGAACCCGCTCCACAGGTTGTTCTTCAGATGTATATCATGACACAAACGGGTTTAAACGGGGTTATTTGACCCCCTCACATACGGTTATAGACTTCGACGTAGTCCACTTGCCCATTGTGCATACTCTGGCTATTGCCTTAAAACTCTGATTTAATTAATGTGCACAATATTGATAGATTTTCACATCTGATCTTTTTAGTCACCGCTATTTGTTGGCTTTTTTAACTCGGGCTATCGCGATTAATTGGTATATTCTTAAATCAGAATTGTTTAAAATTGAAGTACCATTATAATATTATTATGCCATTATAATATGGTCATGCGCGTATTTTTTTTTGGGGGGGGGCTTTGGGGGCGCCAGCCCCCCGGGGTAAAAGCAAGGGACGGCCAAAATGAAGGGGCGGTGGAAGAAGAAGGGGCGGCAAAAACAGGGGCGGCAAAAACTAAGAGGGCGGCAAAAAGAATTAGTAATAAAAAAGGGCGGAAAAATTTGATAAAGCATAAAAATTTGAAAAAAAAATGGTACTCTACATCAAAATGGGCTGCTTTAGGGTGCTAGCGCCTGAAACCGTTTTTTTTTTTGCTCTTCACTTTTTCAAACGACCGAGAAAAAAATTGGGTCAACCTTTTCGGGCTTTTGAGGAAGGGGCAGCAAAATTGAATTTTCTTCAGCCCCCCGGGGTTGGGGCGGCCACGGTACGCCACTGATCACTGATGGTGCATTCATGATATAAGCCTACGTATACTGTTACGGTCACTAATATAATTATAATAAACCTTTTCATAACCATTTACTACTATGGCATAGTCTATGTCACGGTAAAAGGAAATGAAGCTATGTTTTAAAGGGGCTCCCAGATTACATCAAATTTACGCACTCATATAATTATAATTCTCTGCATGTTTTTTATAGATGAGGTGACCTATGATGTCACATGTTTACATTCAGACCGCCCTCTGTTGTTTCTATCCAGGCAAAATAACACAGGAGTGTCTATGGCAGACCACATAAATCTCTTCAAAACTCAACTTTTGAAAACCTTTCAAGTTTTTGTGTGATATTATAAATATAGCTTGTGTAAACAAGTTTAATAATGTTTTTAATATTATTTGCTTTGAAACCAAAGTTAATGAAACAAAATCAACTTCTTCCATGTAAACTGTAGTGTTTTTTGCTTGTCAGTTTTAATCTCAGGCCAATAGAGGGCGTATCAAATGTAAACACATGTCACATGATCTATATTGTCCACATTATTAATTACCACAGGAAATAACTAGATGTAAAGCGAATGTGAAAAAAAAAAAAAAAATCATGGCTTATATAATTCATGAATCCTGAACTAAATTGCCAACACAGCAGGTAATCAGAGTAAATCACTGTCAAAATGTCTTTATACTTTCAAATTTGTTGATTTGTTTAGCCCTACTAGAACAGGACCTTTTGACTGTGGTGATCCAAAACCATGCTATATCATAAAACCTAGCTATATCTAGAGAACTGCTAATCCATCGACTGCTAATTCCCCCCCCCCCAAAAAAAAAAAGGTGTGGAGCAATCACTGGGTTTTAGCGGTTCTCAGATATTGTGTGTTTAAAAGGCCCTATAGTAGGGCTAGATTTGTTTTTGTTAATTACTACTCGGTATTCCCGAGAAAACACTTTTGGAATCATTTCTCAGTATAGTATTGGATTTCTGAGCGAGTAAATAAGGCAATTATTTTTCTATTACTGGTATTTTTGCGATATATCTGACAAAGCCCTTTTTCCTTTTTTTTACAGGTGTCAGTGTAGTCTTCTCCTTGATTTCTTTGATATGGGTAACCAGATCGTGGTACATGGACGACGACGGTCTCTCACTGGAAGACGTAGATGGTAAATACAAATGGCTACTAGATCACGCCTGCTTGTTGGTGTGGCTTCTACTGACAATTCCCCCAACGGTGATATATTGGGTGGTGAACATTATAGAAATATGTATGCTCAATTATCAACATGATAATGATTGGGAATGGTTCGTTGATTTGCTTACATCTTTAGTATACAGCTTTCCTAGCATGTTCACAACTTCGCTTTTCGCGATCTTCGCCAAGTCCAGGGATGGATTCTCCTTCATATGGATGTGTGTTGCTCTGATTGCACAATTCATAGCCAACACAGTAATGTTCACTCCTTGCTTTGCTGCTAGTGGTTATGCTACCTGGTACGGTATACCAGCAGCCGTGGTAATTTACTATGGATACATCGTAGGCATCATGTTCTGCGGAATGCTATTTTACTTTGACGTAACGATAAAACATATGGATATAACGATACAGCTTAAAGCAAGATGTCATGTGCCAGACACTATGGTACCTGAAGAGCTCAGTGTTGTAGCCTAAACCGATCTCTTCGATACCAATAACCGAGATCGCGACCGGGCATTATAAGACCAAGACCAAGACCAGACCGCCTGATGACAGACCAAGACCAAAACCGAGACTGGCTCGTCCACCGGGTGTGGGTGCACGTTATAATTTTTGGGTGGGTATTAGGGTGTGGCGAAAAACATCTATTTTTCTCGGATCGACTCGGAACTCTCGGAGAATTTTACTGGATTACATACAGAGGCTGTGCGTGAAATTATTGATTGGCTCCGAACAAAGTGACCTTCACCGAAATCATGGCGCAGTGCAGTCTCCTCAATTAAATGTTGTCAACCTATTTGATCGTAGTGCATTTGTTATGTGTGTGAGACGAACTGTCGCGATAGATTGCAAACATGCTTTTGTTGAATACATTTGAGTAGTCCTCCATGATATTTACGGTATGATACGTCATGTGCACATCCTCTATTGTGCCGAAATATCAGTAAGATCGGAGCATGTTTCACCCAGGCAGTAGATTTTCATAAAATCTCTACTTATTTACTATTTCTTACTGTATAACTCAATATAGAGAAATCAGCAGGAACAACCTAGGAAAAGTAGGCATCCAGGTGACATCTTTGCCAATATCAAACACTTGGTTAGCTTGTTTGGACCCACTAGAAAATCACAAAATAGCAAGCAGTCTCTAATTAGTTACAATTATTTTTTGCTAATGACAGATATGTATTCAAATATTGACGATATTTTAATTGCTAAATTAAGGGGTGGGGGTAGCATTGTGGGGCATTTCCCCAGTTCTACCCCATCAAATTTGTTACCAAAAATAAATTATATATTATGATTTTCGGGTAGCCAAATGTTTTGACCAGATGTCAAAAGGTCATATGGCCTTAAAAAACTGCAAATCGGTGTCACATGTCCCTTCGATTCCTGGCTAAGTCAGAGCTTCTCTAAAATCGTATCTCATACATTTTTTGTACTTTTGCAGTCCATATCTATGCAAAAATACCAAAACTATGGCAATTGACTGAATAAAACTGTTTCAATGCTCCATAATGCTACCCCTACTCCTTAATTTAGGAAGTCTTAATACCAGATATTTACCTATATACATGTCTGTAGCGAACAATATTAACAAAGTTGAGATTATTTACTACCTAGTGATGTTTTGGATGGTTTTAAACGAACTACCCAATGTGTTTTACATTGGCTAGGATGTCATCTGAATGCCTATTTTGCCCATCTTGTCCTTGCTGATTTCTCTATATAGAGTTTTCAGTAAGAAATAGCAAATAAGTAGGGATTTTTGAATATCTGCTGCCTGAGGGAAACATGATCTTACTGACATTTCACCACAATAGAAGTATGTACACCAATAAAATTCTTCGAGAGTTCTAAGTCGATCCAAGAAAATAGTGCTTTTCGCGTCAAGTTCAAGTTCAAATTTATTAAATACATTCAGGCCTTTGGCCCATAGTATTACAAAATACAGGGTGAGTCAAAAAAAGTGCAATAGAGCAAAGAATCGATATTTATGTAAGAACCAAGTTGAATATTCCAATTATTGAAAGTTTTTATAAATGCCACACTCAATAGTCACATTCGGTGAAAAAATGAGCTGACTCGCTACTACCGTTTGATTTTTATGAGTACTTTTGCTGCGATACCCAATTCATTATTTGTCCACGAGGTACCATGTATTTTGAAAGAGAGCACACAATGCACGATTAAAGCACCAGCTCTGAAACTGACTTTAACTTAAATAAGGTTGATTTTTGCGTTACTTTAATTTTTTTTATTCAAACAAACTTTCTAACATTACTTTAAGTCCTTCATACCTCGAATGCAACTCCAGTTTTTTAACCCCAATATGTCCAACTTACTGGATATTTTGTAATTCACTCCACTTTAATTTGCGCGCATTTCATTTCGACATTTGAAAAACGCGCCTACAAATTTGTATGTTTTTGATAGAGAATAAACATCTTTAAAGTAAAGGGAAAATGAAAATAACAACATATAATGTTTCTTCTCCTTAAACAAGACCAAGGACAATGACACTTTGGGTGCTCCATTTTATTTCAATGCCAATGAGGTTAAGAAAATAGCAGTTGTCCAAATCTACCTTATACAGAGTGGGCTGACATTCAAAATTTTAAATGTCTCTTGGACAAACATTAAAATTGGGTATCGTTATAAAATGTGTCATAAAAACAAAACAGTAAATGCTAATTCCTTGATTATTTCACACATGATCACTAATGGATATGTTATGTATAAAATGTTTTAAAAACTAAAAGTTCCAACTCGGTTCTTAAATAAAAATGGATTCTTTTCTCTATTGCATTTTTTTTACTCACCCTGTATATGCATTGTAAAGCATCACAAATACACATACAACACAAGTTATTTTACAATATAATGAGAAAAACAGTATATTGATGAATAATTTTACATGAAAAGTATTACCATTAAGTTTTAACTAACTATTTCGTAGACTGAATGCATGAAAAACAAATACAGCTAAGCCTGCCGAAGTGTTCGAGTCTTCCGTATTTATTAAATAATAAAACTTTTGACGAGTTGGACGAGACAAACCCCAAACTGGCAGGTATTTTAAACGCAAGCTGGTGAAAAAAATTGCAAATGAGAACAAAATGGAATTCGTCCTGGATATCCCACGTTTCACAAAGGACACAAACGCGACATTCTCTATCAATATTCTGAATTCTACCCGTCTCAATAAATAATGAGTGACTCGAACACCTCGCCTCAACCTAGTGGGTATGCTCACCCGGAATTCGGAGAAGGTGGGTCTTTAGTAGCTGACAGCGTACATAATATATAATTTGTTGGTCACAAATTGAAAGTGTTCAAATATCAATTCAACGTGTTTAAAATTATTCGTCTAGGCAAAACGATCACAAATATGTATTTTTTTTTTCAATACGACCTTTGGTTAAGAAGTTATGAGCCGCAACAGGTCAAGAGTCAATTTCCATTTTGAATAGAGCTCAAAAATTAAAGTTGCTCAGATTTTCGTAAAATTTGTTGCAAATTGTTGGTCTACCAAAAGGCACATAACTTCTGAACCAAAGGTCATATTGAAAAAAAATTATTTGTGATTCTAAGGCTTTAATAACTTGATATACCTAAAAGTGATATTTGAGGTCATTTATTTTAAAATGCTCAAGGGTGCCAAGGTGGCACAGGCCAGATTCTGAACCAGTATGTCTCAGAGATATAGAAAACATTGTGCGGACGCTACTTTTGAGTCAAGACAAAATATCCTATTTGAGCACCAGACTATTTCCAGTTTTATATCTTCACGTCGATAGATCGATAAATATGATAACACAGTATCTTATTTGCAAAGGAGATGTCACTTTTGCGAGTTCTAAATATTCCGGAAATGAATCAATTGAATACATGAATACAAAACCCACCCAAGTCCATGGGAAGTGATTTTGAGAGAAAAACCTGTGTATCATTTTAATTCCTTAAGTTAGATTTACCTGGTCAATATGATAAGTTTTACGTGCAAATGAGTGGATTAAACTGTATAAAGTATGACGATTAGCATTTCAGGGACTTTGTAGGGTTCATTTTAAATTTTGGACTTGGGTGGTTTTTTGAATCATATACAAAGACAACAACGTTGGAATGAGATTACCACTAGTAAGATAATACAAAATAAAGCACACGGGTATGTATAATGTTGATACGCATTCTGCCATGTAATATAAACCACACACGCTCATTTATTAAACCCATTTTTTTTTTCAAAAGTGACTCTTCAGCAATGAATGTGTTACAAGTGGACTTTTTTACATACTGGATTTCAATCAATGTGTTACAAGACTCAAATCACAGAATTGTGTGATTCTTTCATACATGCTATTTTTCACATGCTCAATAAACACAGATGATGAATTTGAGTTGTTCTTTCATACATATGACAGGCCTATGTATAGCAACAATTTCTCATGCTTAAAGGGCAGGTCTATAGCAAAAACAAGTTTATCTCTATTCGAAGAGAATAATTATTACATTATAAGTTGACACTTGTGGCAATTTTTTTGTGCGTATTTCTCCTGAAAAAGGAGAACTTGTGTGGGTAAAGTTCAGCCTCGTACGTGTTCTTCCTTCGTTTGAAGCGTACGTGTTCTCCCCCGTTTGACTGATGACGTAGGTAAATGAAGCGGACACTTTATGGTGCTCTCATCATACAATCACAATCACTTTGACAAGTTTGACATTAGCGACAATGAGTTGTACTATCACTTACCATAACAATGCTGCATAACAATATGCACGCTATTGTTCTCTTTCGGGAACAAAGCCCACACAGTAATTGTTACTATGCGTATGCTTTGTAATATTTCATCCAACTGAAACTATAGCATTGCAATATACAGGGAAATCAGATGAGTTTGTGGACTAACACGGTAGTCTCAGATGAAATTCTAAGCTCAAATTATGTATTTATTTTTTAGGCCTAATATTTCTCATGATATTGATATACATATGAATTGTAATATCACAATTGTCTAATATATAAAAAAGAAGCGGCTGATTTTATCCATATGTTTCAAAACCATGAAATTTGTAATACTTAATTTGGAATTTTTCTGTGAACAGCAACAATATATGTTCTGTCCATTGAGAGCGTTTATAGTCCCTTTTCTCACAGCGGGCACATCTCATTTCATGACGTCACCGGTTTTCTAGGCCAAATCTGTCTCGTTCGAAGGAACTCACCGCTTAAGTTGGTTTTTGCGGAATATCAATTTTAAACGTCTTATTTTCTCAAAAAAGGAGTCATTTTCATTGTCCTCATAATATTAGCTTGCCAGTGATATGATGTTGTTTTTGCTATAGACCTGCCCTTTAACTCAATTTGGCCAACGAATGGACTTGGGTGGCTTTTGTATTCATATATTCAATTGAAAGCAATAAAAACATAAAAACACCCCAAAAACAAATAAAGATTGCGGAGGAGAACCGCCGGAGCCCGAAAGTCAAATACACGAAATATTCACACGTTATGTAAAAAAAACACGATGTAAATTAAATTATACACAATACATGTAAAAGTTTGTCAAAAACTTTTACCATGCCAGTTTGTAAATGCTTAAGTACATATTTGAACTGTAACGAAGCTAGTTTACCTAGTTTGTGTAATCATTGCATGAAGTAAAGTAAAATGTCAGCCCAAAATACTTCGCTGATTGGAGAAAATCTACCTAACGTGTTATGTAAATCGACACGCATGTAGTTTTTACCTATTTCATACATGTAAGAAAGCAATGGCGGACACGACGTGTGTGTGATGGTATAGCGCATACCATTCAAATAGGTAGGTTTCGGAGTCATTAAGCTTGAACCAAACTGGAGATTCGTTCGATAAGTTATGCATGGATTTCCTTGAGACTTTAAAAATGGCTGTTTATGGGTTCATTTTGCTAGATTGATTAACATTAGAAGTGACATGCACAGGACCGGGACATTGCAGCGATCATGTGTTACGAGCCCGAGTAGGACAATCATTACAGTACAATACTGTACTCAGTAGCGTAGCCAGCGGGGGTGGGGGAGGGGGGATTTGGTGGCAGAGGGGGCAGATTGCCCCCCCCCTGACAAAAAAATGAAAGAAAAAGTGCCCCTCTGACAAAAAATGAAAGAGAAAATCAGGAGGGCAAAGGAAAAGAAAAAAGGGCAAGGAGCCCTTTTCTAGCAAAATTCAGGGCCAAAAGAGTGTAAAATACAAAATTTTTCCGCGCTACGCGCGCATATTGTAACAATAAAGCCCTTTTTAGCCGGATAATGGGCGAAAATAGTGTAAAACATCATTTTTTCGCGATACGCGCGCATCTTCCCAATAAGGCCCTTTTCGGGAAGCTCGAAGACATACAGTCTCTATGTATTGTATGATGCAACTGCATTTTTTTTCGTCTGTGCCCCAAAATTTTTATTTTGCCCCCCCCGACCAAGAAAGCTGGCTACGCCCCTGACTGTACTGTATACACTGCGCCCGGACACTGCGTGTATCTAGCAATGTGTGCACGTGTTGAGATAGATTACAAATACCACAGGAGATCTTCTCTGGTAATACGGACAGTGTAGTCGTGATATGCATTGAAATGACTTCGATAATGTAGCCTAGTGTACCAAGTGTGGGACTCGAATTAGGCTTGAAGTAACAATGCATTAGTGTACTAGCATTGTATAGTACATGCACATGTGAGAGAGAAATGCTACATTGAACATTAACTAGATAGCGGGTGAACTGATAGAAAAGAAAAGAAAAACAAAATAAAATACTTCATGAATTAAAGTTTTAACTTCAACACTACACTATTTTTCGCTCACCTGGAACGTTTTCACTAGTCCGACTAGCGTCTTCAGCAGATGGTGATGCTGTGATGATATCTTGTCTACAATCGGGATATTCCTCACTGATGACGTCATATGATTGACAGAATGACGTCATAGGATGTTACGATGTAGCGCCACCATCACCATCAGCATGGTACGTCATAGGATGTTACGATGTAGCGCCACCATCACCATCAGCATGGTGATGCAGCATCACCATCTGCTGAAGACGCTAGTCGGACTAGTGAACACGTTCCAGGTGAGCGAAAAATAGTGTAGTGTTGAAGTTAAAACTTTAATTCATTTTATCTACCACTACGTATGAATATCCACTCGTATAAAATACTTCATGCATGAAATTGTATTGTTCAATGAATCTGACAGTTGACCAAGATTTGATGACTTCAAACCTATCAAGAATTATGTTTCAGCATAAAATAAAACAAAGAAAGAAAGAAAGAAAGCCCCAATCCTATTGACCTGTCTTTTTGCTTAACTGGTATGTATTTTTTACATAATTCAAGGTTGTGTGAAAAATACCTATTTGTTATAGGGTTCATATCCATAAATGTTATGTATTTTTTACATAATTTGTGTAAAATATTACATAACAATTATGCAGTAAAATACCTAATAGCTGAGGTAAAAAATCTACATAACATTTATGTAAATATTTTACATAATATGTAAGTATTTTTTTACTTACCTGCTATGGTTTTTTTTACATAATTCATGGTTATGTAAAAATACCTATTTGTTTTGGAGTTCTATACGTACATCGAAGTTGTGTAAAATTTTACACAATTTATGTATTTTTTTCTGTGAGTGTAGGGCTAAATATGTCGGGAAAAATAAACAATTTCAATCAGTCATATGTAGAAAGTAATTTATATTTCTTTTTTTTTTCGGACCCAAGTGGAAACAAACAATTTTGCTCAATTTTCAGAAAACCACTTTGCCAGAAATTTTTTATTTCAAAACAAGGTGCAGCTGAAAGACGATGTCAAATTACACTGAAAAATGGAGTCACCCATTTGAAAAATTCACACTCCCCGTCTGAGAGATTAAGCTCATGTCTTCCTTAGAGCTAAATACACGTATAAGTACGTATCATTAGATTGATAAACTTCGAGGATAGACTTCTCCGTAGTCCACTTGCCTATTTTGCATATGGCTATTACATATAAGCATAAAACTATGTTTTGTATCAATTTGTGTGCAATTGATAGATTTTCACATCTGATCTTTTCAGTCACCTTACTCCCTCTGTTTGTTAGCTTCCCAAGTTGACTACCTTGGATTGCTGTTAAGATTCTTAACACGGGTCTCTATGCAACGATAGGCCAATTTCTGGCCTATTATAATTGGCCATGATGTAATGCATCTTTAAATAAATCTGGCTTGTGATTGGTCGCCCAGATCTCGCTATGTTAAAATCCTCCTGGCATGTGCAATTACCATCTACTACATCGTACACAACAATCTGTGGAATTTGCGGCGCTTTATCTCACTTAGTGCATGGACGTACGTTTAGCGCGTCTTGTAATACCATGCTTAGTACTTGTGGTTAAATTGGATTGATAAACAAGTATGATTGACAGTGTGTGTTAGAGACAAAGTCCCGGGTAGAGTTCTGCTTAAAATCCGAAGTATAGTCGGATTTTTCACTCGGACTTTCGCGATCAATAAATAACTGTAGATTCCAAAATCATAATTAATTGTTCAGTATTGAAGTGAAGTGAGCCATTATAATTGTGCAAGGTATGCTGCATTCAATAACATAGCCTACGTATACTTTTCTTCTATTATTTTTGAATACTTTAATTTTAATAAACATCAGTAAAATTTTGAGTTCAACGGAATGCGTGATTAATAATATAACCTATATTTATTTGTCGAGGACTGTTGAATTTCAAAAAAGTAAATTTGTCATAAAATTTGTATTATATTGCGAAATTCAAAAAATTATTTGATATCATCAGGACATTCCACGTATTCAGAATGCAATTTGGGGGTGTCTGATGTGCTCTCAGGTCCCATAAAAAAATACTGGGAAAAGGTGGGTTACATAGGCCTTAAGGGTGCATTTTCCTATTATTGATGGTATGTTGATTTGTCATAAAATATGGTAGATTTAAGTGCGAAAAGGTCAGGTCAAAGTCATCCGAGGTCAACTGATTATTGAGGTCAACTGAGGTCAACTGTGGTCAACTGTCAGATTGTCGTGAAACGTGGTGGATAAGATCACAATTGAGCGTCAAAAATGTTCCGAAGTTCATGTAAAGGTCATGTGAGGTCAATTGATTGTAGATTGTTAAATTGCCATTGTTGACTTAGGGGATGTGGTCACCATTGAGCACCAAGGTAATTTCAAGGTCATTTGAGGTCAGCTGATAATTGATTGTTGAATTTTCAAGAAACATGGGGGATGTGATTTACATTGAGCTTTTTGTTACAATTCTGAATTCTAAAAATATTTAGCACACAAAGTAAATTCAGCTGTCACCATGAAAAATTTAGTATTTCCTAGAATGTCCTCGGAGGTATTTAGGCCCTACCAAAAATATACCAGTATTTCCCACCCGGTTAATTATTTCACACACAAAATAAGTTACCAGCATTCTAGACACTTATCAGTGCAAAATGAAACATGATCTTCATTCGTGGCGTTTGTTTTGTTATTCAGCTTGTTGCAATTTGGTCTCCCGGCCCGGTTTGTACTTTTTTTAAAGGTTTGTGCAATAATTATGAGTCGCAAAAGTTGCTTTCACCCCTCTCAACCTGCCAAACATTGCTAGCTTCCCCTCTCGGCCTGCCAAAAAATCTTTGTCCCCTTTGCATATGCGAAATTGTTCGGTTCCTATTTTGCAAATTTTATATGGACTATGCGAGCGTAGCGAGCATGAAAGTTTGCATATTTGAACGTTTCTGTAGTATTTTCCTACGCGTTTTTAGAGCGTGTTATTTAAAAGGTGCCTCGTAAATGTGTGCCAAAAATTGCTTGTCCATCCCTCTATAAAGCCTGCAAAAATTGCTTACGTCCCTCTCGGCCTGCCAAAAAAATCTTTGCCTCCCATTGCCGTTCATAATTATTGCACAGCCCCATCATATGTTAGCGTCATGTGCAGCTATTGCAATAATGGTATCCTTTAACATGGTTACCAGTCGCTACAGTGTATAAGCCATCTCTTGAGTTCCATGGTCCATTGTTTCCAACATAATCAAGCCCGGGGAATAAATACTGAATAAAGGTACCAGATCCCCAATGGGATATTCCAGCTGAAATACATACACCCCCCTATGAAATACATGACCACAATCTTCCACACAGGGAGTGTAGATTTCAATCTGAATGGGCGACTCCTAGGTGTGTATACCAAGGGCGAATTAATCGCGTATTACTTCCTCGTTACCTTTATTTTGTTGTTGGTGAACTCACACTATCACTGAACTTGAATTAGTACAGCCAGGAAGGTGAGAGTTCATAAGAGCAATGCGGAAGTTACGGTCACATGATCTGAGCAGAGACATGACCACGGCCGTAACGTTTCTAGTACATTTCGATTTAGACTTATTTTTATGTTCAACCCACGATGCAAAACATGTCACTGAGGTACATGACCATGATTGTAAAGATTTATAGTGGTACCGCACAACAGTTATATAGAACATGAGTGGAATATTTTGTAACTATATGTCTATATCATCAAGATCCGTTGATCACGGTCTAATGCGGGGGTCTGATTCTACCAAGCATATAATACCTCAACAATCACCATCATATCCCGTCAATTTATTATAGAATATATTGCATAAGCTACTTATAATTTTGAATCGTATTAATATGTTGACAAATGTGCTTTTATATTTAAGTATTTCAACACGGGAATGATATTATGTAGGAAACAAAATGGCACCTATGCCGGGAAGGACTGACCTATGTCAATTGAGCTCATAGACATGATATACCACTTATGGGCGCGTGAGTTTGTGAGACCATGCGTGACAGGCATTTCCCGATAGTAGTAAGTTCCCTGGTACAGCTTGTTATGTATTTATACAAAAATTGTGACATGTGACCAACACGGTGTCATTATACTATTCGACACTTCAAAAGTTTGGGCAATATTTGTTTGCTTGATTGTTTAAAAAATGGAAAATTTTCCATTTTTTCTTCAGCTGTCAGGGGCAGAGAGGTGTTACGGGCCCGGGAGTTTCATGATACACGGATCAATATGCGCAGGATACTTGTTGTCACTCAGTGGCGTGCGCAAAATAATAGCCCCATATAGAATCATTAAGACGAATCCAATTTCACGCATTCCTACACCTCAATGGCTGCCAAAGTTGGGTCCCCGTTGGCTCCATCTCACCTAAAATGAGAAACTTGGAGGGTATTTTAAACTGCATTCTATCACCTGTGTTACACGTAGACAAAAGAATAATGACAGTGTACAACAAAAAAAAACCAACATCGACTTTAAAGCGGCTTTAATCCACCCAATTGGGCAGTCACTACACCAGTTTGGTGCATGCGGGGACCCGTCATGGCCGACCAAATCCTGACCATGACTTGGCTCGTTGGATTCGTCTATACCATTAAGACCATCAAAAACTTTCGAAATGAATATATTGATATTAATGCGCAATGCTATAAGGCCCGCCAATTACGAGCTGATCAAACTATAAAGTCATGTGGTTTAGTTTAGGAATGTTTTCTCATTGTTACTGGTTGGTGGAATTGGCTGATACATTCTTGGACAAGTACTCTCCTTTGGTAGCCATCATTAAAAGCCAAGTAACACTACTGTATTGCAAATGCATAGAATTACTACAAGCTTATTGTCAACTTCAACAATAAGGGTTTTTAATTGGATCAACATTTATTTGGCTGTCACTAACAAAAGCGTATTTATCATTGAGTCGGGACGAATCGGTTTGCAAGTGGAAAGTCAGTACTTAAACTGACCGAGATGCCTTGAATTTTTTACTTAACACAAAAAAATCCTCTTAGAGCCCCGAAGTTTAGTTCAGAAATTAAAAGATTGTTCTAAAAATGAAACAATAAACTATGGAATATATCAGTGGCGGATTTAAGGAAAACGCCCTGTCAGCAAATTAGCCCGGGCCAATAGTAAAGAGTTCAATTATCTGCGTTTGAAAACCTAAAACACTCGGCTCTTTTCGGAAATGTAACCAGACCATCACATTAGCGTTATTTCATTTTATTGTAGTAACAATTTAAGAAACTCTTCAGCACGCTGAACGGTGTACTGCGGCAACTCTCCGAAAGGGACAATAATGTCATACAGCGATCCCCCAAAGGTAAAATCAGGGGCGGAAAAAAGGAAAGGGCGGCAGGAGAAGAAGGGCGGCTAAAAAGAATTAATAAAAAAAAATGTTCAAAATTGTGAAAAAAGTACAAACTTTTTTGTGCTTTTAGGTTGCTAGCACCTATTATCCTTTTTTTCTCTTCACTTTTTGAATCCATCCAAAGAAATTTTAGGTCAACCATTTTCGAGCTGTTGAGGAAGGGGCGGCAAAGTTCGCCTTTTCTTCAATTAGCGTGGGCTCGCTTTCATCCCTTTGTTCTTTCTTTCTTTTACGTGACGGCTTCGGCATCAGCAGTTGGGATTTCGATCAGCTCTCAATCATTGTAAGAAAATAAACATTTCATTTATATATAAGCTAGTAATTAATAAGGTTACTATCGCATAAGTATTATTATGATTTCGGCATAGGCCTAGTAATCCATGGACCTGTAACAGTGCGTATTTTTAGCGAGAAAGTGTATTTGAAAATCACTCTTGACTTTGCATGGTGCAGGTCGCTTGCCTACTGATTGAGTGAAAAATTTCGTTTCTTGGATTATATTAAACCGTCCCGCAGTAGTGCGTATTTTTTGTGAATGTGTATATGAAAATTCACTCTTGACTTCGAATTTCTGTTGTATTTGAAAATCAATCTACTTTGCATGGTGCAGATCGCTTTCCTACTCATAGGCCTACTGATTAATTTAGTGAAGAATTTCGTTCATGCGTTTTTATTTTGGATTTTATTAAACGGTGCCGCAGTGCGTGTTTTTAGCGACAATATCACATGATTCAATGTGTATTTGCAATTCACTCTTGACTTTATGTTATCCGAGCACTTCATGATCTAATGATTTTGGTTTGTTTCAACTTGTGCACTATGATATTCGACGATATTTGTTTGTTTCAAGTCGTCCACTACATTAATTTCAACTATCGACTTGTGCACTTGGACTGTGAATTTACGATATTTGTTTGTTTATTTTTGTTTGCTGAAATCATAATATTACTTCTACGATGTTAAGCTTATTAATTACTAGCTAAATGAAATGTTGATTTTCTTACCATGATTGAGCTGATCGAAATCCCAATATGCTGAAGCCGTCAAGAAAGAACAAAGGAATGAAAAGCGAAGCCACGCAAACTGCCTGTTCACATAGTTTATATTAATGTGCTACACGTAAAAGATGCCGCCAACAAAACCAATATATAAAAAATAAAAGCACCCCGGGGGGCCACTCACATAAATGGTCTGTACGCATGCGTGACCAAAAAAACAAGGGAAAAGGGGTGTTTTTTTAACAACATGTTACAAATATGTAAAATAATACAAAACATAAACATCTATTTACGTTGTTAGCACTCAATGATAATATCCTTGTTTATAACAAATATTACAACATAATATTCCAACTTACAAACTTGTTCAAGCGACATTAACTAACTTATAGTCCACATCAGTTATATTGCCGACCTCTGACCACCCATTAGAAAATGTGGCCGTGCGAACATGAAAAATACATATTAACAGACAACTGTGCATAATTAACTTCATATAAGCCTGCATGATGTATTTCACAATTTCTACTCATTCCAAATTGCAATTTCCACTCACTTGAACAATGCATTTAAATAACATTCCAATTTAGCCCAAAGGTGATTTTACTAAACCATCCCTTTTTAATTCCAACATCCTTTCTTGTATAAACCTATGTGACCTCCTACTCCACTTCACATACAACTGCCTCAGCGATGTTTGTCTTTTTTAAAGACTATTCTTGTTTTGGAATTGTTTTTACTTGGAAGCTCCAAAATCCAGTAAAATTATATAGCATTAAAGAGGTTCAATAGATATCCACGATATTCCTAAATTTTCAGTTGATTTAGTCTTTTAATTTGCCCATAGGTCACTGTGTTGTAATTTGAAATTGGTTGATGTCTGTTAAACGAATGAATCTGTAAGAAAGGGTTACATATATACAAAAATGTAATCTTAGGCTTCTCATGGTATAAAAATCTCAATATATTTGCAGTTAATTAGGGATAAGGCTGTGGATCACGAAGTGTCCCTTTAACAGGATTAATATAAAGTCTGCACAAAAAGTAACTCAGTTGTTATAAATACGCCTATATGTATAGATTCAGAACTAATGATTGTTTTCACAATATTTCAACATAGAGAGAAGGATGATTTATTTACACGCATTTTGATACCCTATTCGTCAAAAGTCGTTCAATATTAACAACACAGTAGTGCTTTTACCGAAAAATACCCGAATTTTAAAGTTGCAGTTTACAGCGATCAATGGTTATAATGCCGGCACTGTAAACACGTAAAGCCCGCCATTATCTTCGCGCTTACTTCAAATCAATACAAATAACTGCAACTTTTAAATTGGGGTATTTTTCTTTCAAAACACTGCTGTATTGTCAATATTGATATAAAATTGGACGGATTGAGTGTGATACCTGAATTTATCGGTCGAGCTAGAGTTTTCAAATATCATGCGAGACGAAGTCGAGCGTGATATTTGACAACTTTAGCAAGACTGATAAATTCAGGTATCATGCGAAATAATCCGTCCAATTTTATCATTATTATGTCTTCAGAATCTTTTTTTGGTCAAAAACATGATTTTTGGTCAAAATGCGATTATTGGTCAAAATGATTTTTGACGTGATTTTTGGTTAAAAATGTGTTTTTCGGTCAAAATGTATTTTTTGGTCAAAATGTGATTTTTGGTCAAAATGTGATTTTTGGTCAAAATGTGATTTTTGGTCAAAATGTGATTTTTGGTCAAAATGTGATTTTTGGTCAAAATGTGATTTTTGGTCAAAATGTGATTTTTGGTCAAAAATGTGATTTTTGGTCAAAAGTGTGATTTTTGGTGATGGCTTGTCACATAAACAACAACAAAATCACATCAACAGAGACTTTTACATATAAAGTATATGAACTATGCACTCTATGAAGAGGCTACAGATATGAAAAAACCCTGTAACTCCAAGTGACCGATACACAAATTTATCAGACAGCCAGGTTATGTACAAAGTATAGGAGCCAAGATTCTGAAGACATAATAATGAACAAAATTGGACAAATGGGGTATCAAAATGCGCGTAAATAAATCATCCTTCTTCTTAAGTTAAAATATTGTGAAAACAATTATTAGTTCTGAATCTATTGGCGTATATATAACAGCTGAGTTACTTTTTGTGCAGACTTTACATTAGGTTAACAAAGGTTACCAAAAACTTCCGTTTCCTGTGCGCATTTCTATTTTAAAGCACTTATTGTACCGCACGTGTTTGTTTTTCATTTGAAATATCCAGCAATATCCAGTATTTTTTTATGAAAACTTAACGGAAGTCAGTTCGAGATAGTACTGGACCGAGATTGCGCCAACGTGAGCTAGCAATATAAACTGGCAAGTAAGTTTTCAGCTTTCATGTTTTTCTTTAAATGTTACTTTGTATAAATTGAATTGGTGGTGGTGTGTGTCATATGTGTGTGTGTGTATCTGCAGCTACCTAGCTTCGACTATATTTTTAAATACGACCCCATGTTCTGATTATCCCTTTTCCTCTACTGATCCTTCGCATTATTGTAGGATGCGAGTGAAAAATATGACCACCCTCAGTGCTTTTAAAACTAATTAACTTAATTTGACCCCCTTTACGTAAAAACAAAACAAAACTTCGACGTTTTATTGAAGTGCGCACGACCTTGTTCTTCGCATCGTAAAAAGTCTGTTTTCCGAAATAATGTAAATCGTTTTAGCCTTACCAATTCGCCAAACTCAGTAATTTATTATATATACAACAATAAAATAAAAAGAAATCAACCCTAAGTGCTGCATAACATTTTCGTAATACACCTGTTTTATAAATGACTCGACCAGCAATCATCAATAGGCCTATATGCAATTTGAGGCATATTTTACGATACATCCTGACTTAAACAATTAATTGTAATTTTATAGCTTTAAGTGATATATAATATTCTTAGTGGTTCTATTATTTTCATTTCCATGTTTATTTGCACAGCTTTAACACAGTGATTTGTGAACTGCATGTATTCACGCAGGAAGGTGTTTACTTTGTGTGCTAGAGCCAGTACCCATTAACCATGGCTATTTCCTTCGGCCTACTTAGCTACTGGGCCATTGGCTTATACCTCTTCGATGTTGGCTCAGACATTGTAGTAGGTGTGGTGTACATTAACGAGGGAGAAACTTGGTGGGGAGTTCTTACTTTAGCTTTTGCTGCAGTGGCACTGGTAATTACAAATATCTTATCCTACGTGGATTATGATAAAATTGAATCATCTTGGAGAAAAGTATTTTGGGCATTTTTCATACTACAACTTGGAATGCTTTTTCTGTAAGTACAACCGCATGGTTGCCTTTTGCATATTATTCACATATTCTAAAAAGCGATACAACACAAATCTGTAATAAATCACAACAGGTCATAAGCCAGATTAGACCAACCAATTGCAGTATGTACCCACCACTGATCTTTTAATTGGTAGAATTCAGTCTAAACTATTATTAACACCAATCTAATTGTTTCTATTTATGAACAAGATATTAAGGTATATATTTCAGCCCCCAAAACAAAAACAAAGTTCTTAATTAACTGCTTATTTAGCACTCAATTTCGTAACGAGGCGCTCATATTGGCCTGTAATGCGTAACATTTATGTAGCCTCATTTATTTTCAATTTCCTAAGAGAATTTGAAGATAATTCCTAACAAATAGGGTATCACAGAAAAGCTAAGACTATAAGCAATGTCCCGAAAGCAAGGATTAAGTTGTGTAAGGATCTGTTTTTTTGTGAATGAAGTTTTTTTGTGAATGAAGTTTTTGTTCTTGAGTAATGATATGGGAGCACGGTGGCCTAGCGGAACGGGCACTGACTCATAATCGGAAGGTTGCGGGTTCGAGCCCCGGCGACGCCATCGTGTTGTGCCCTTGAGTAAGGCACTTTATCTCGATTAATCCTCTCCACCCAGGTGTTTAAGTGGGTACCGGCATTCTTAAATGCTGGGAAGGTAACAGACTCGCTGTAGAGGAGGTGTAGCGATCCCCTATAGCAACATTACATGGAGGAGTCTGGCCCAATCGCCAATGAAAGAGAGATGGGCACTCCGATCACTGTTTCAGGATCGTCTCCTTTACCTTAATGATATGTAATGGTTTCCTAAGAAAGTGAATGAAAGTTGGTTAAATTCACCTCTGGATGTGAAAAGTGTAAAAAATTCAGCCAAAACCCTATCCTATGATATGAACAAATAATATAGTTCAAAATAAACATCTCTAGGATGACAAAAAATGGACCAGAGGAGATGATTTCCATGATCAGTCTACTTCTCAAGATTGACTTTAACGGTGATTACAAGCTAAGTTTCTGCTTAAATTAACCCCGGTAGTAGCAGTATATTTAAATTGTTGTTCTTAACACTTTTACATATTAATGAACATGTAAGTGGCAGTCCGTACTGAAAAAATAAAGTAGATAGCTCTTTCCAATAATTTTTGACACCATTTTTTACCATTTTTACCAGATCAGTCCATTTTCCAAGATGTTTGTTCAGAGATATTTATCAATGTACCAATCGACAAAGCATGTAATGCCCTTTGATTTCTATAGTTAACATGGTTAACATGTAGGCTATAGTATTATAGGCCTACATATTTGATCAGATTTCTTATGTTAAATGGTGTCATTATGATTTTCTTAAATGACATTTAAGTTTCAATGTCAATTCTGAGGTTTCATGATAGCAAAAACATTGATTTTTCCATAAATATATAAATGGAAAAGCTGAAATTGCAGTGCGCATCTTAGTGTATCTGCACACAAGGTCACACTTGCACAATCACAATAGGCATACACAAAAGAATTTGGTCATTTCTTTTGTGCTTACCTACACACAAGCAGTGTGTGCTATTTCTTGTTACTTCTGGTTGTTACACATTTGGTAGGTCTGATCTTGCTTATGACCAACAATGACTGATAAAAACATCATTTGAGCAACTGGCTGATCTCCAAAGCAACATCTGACCTCAGAAAATCAAATTGTCAGACTAACGTCCGGGACTAACGTTATTCAAAGGGTTGTCCAAAATCATGTTTTTTACACTATTAGCCATATAATACATTTAATTTGATTGATATAAAACTGAAGATATAATAATAATAATAAAAATAATAATAATAATAAAAACACCTTTATAAGACCTCACCATAATGAAGTTGTTGAATATCACGTGGAAATTGTAGAAAACATAATAATTTTCATCAAATTGTTTCTGCAATAATGTCGAATAGACGTTGTTCATGTAAACAGCACCTACCGACTAGTATTTAATAGGCTAGAAGTATTACTAACATACCAGCGGAAACAGCGATCGGTTGCAAAGCTTGGGGTTTCGCGATCCAGACCCAGATATGTCTTCCTTGTCATTATTAGCCATTAGATATGATGATATGATGAGAATAGAATGTCCTTTTGATGTATGCTTATTAAAGTAAGTGATATTTTAATTGTTGCTAACCAGGTTAATATACAAAGTGCGTGAACAGGCAAAGGGGAATGGTACTGACAGCGACATCAAGGGTGGTATACATGTAACACGTCTACTTGAAGGCCTCCTGAAATCTGCTCCACAGGTTGCTCTGCAGATGTATATCATGACACAGGTGACAGGTGTCAAATGGCTAACAGGTGAGTGTGTGTGACGTATGGGGGTACGTTTGCGTAAACTTCCGAAGCTTTCCGAGGACTTGGGTATTGACAACACACCGGCACAATGAGGAGCTCGTGCATGCAAGGCCTTTGACTAAACACGGAGTCCTATACCCTACTACTCTTCCGTAGCAGCCGTCCTCTGACTAAACACCAGAGTCTTATATCCTACTACTCCTCTGTGGCTGCCGTCCTCTGAATAAACACCGGAGTCCTTTTATACCGTACTACTCTTCCGTAGCAGCCGCCCTCCGACTAAACACCAGAGTCCTATACCCTACAACTCCTCTGTAGCTGCCGACTGAATTCCCAACAAAGTTCAATCATGAGCAGGAAATCACTGTAAATCACTCACAATATGTTGTTATATTTTCATTTTCATTTTTATTTGTTTCTATTAATTACTGTCGATATTCCCGAGAAAACACATTGCAGCATCTTTTGGAATAATTTCTGTGTAGGCTTTCTGAGTGAGTATTCAATCAGATAATGTCTTTTAAGTGATATTTCTGCGATAGGCCTATATCAGATACAGCCCTTTTTATATACCAAAACCAATAGGGTTACCCCCTGTAATAACAACTTGTAATTCTGATGATCTATTACAAGTTAAGTAGTCTTGTCTAGGATAAGTAATACAATGTCTCGTATCAAGCATGATGCCTCTTTAGGTATTATTTGTTTTTAATTAATTTTTGTCTTCTTTACCAATGCAGTCACAATCATAAGAAATACAAAAATAATCCATAAGAATTGAATATGCAAAGCTTAATTCTGAATAGAAAGATTCTATTATTACCTAATCTAACAATAGTAACCGAAATGATATCCTGAGCTTTATTCCTTTTATATTGAAACCAATCATCTTACATCCCGCGCAGTACGATTTTACACCTCTCCCACTACAATAGATATGCTTTACATTTCCTTATTACTATGCTAATGTTATTCACATCAAAGCCCACATCACATCAAAGCTCCCATTGGGCGCTCCTTTTTAAAGGAATTTTTATTTCTTTCTTTTTTCAGTTATCAGTGTAGTCTTCTCCTTGATTTCGTTGATATGGGTAACCAGATCATGGTACATGGACGACAACGGTCTCTCACTGGAAGACGTAGATGGTAAATACAAATGGCTACTAGATCACCCCTGCTTGTTGGTGTGGCTTCTACTGACAATTCCTCCAACTGTGATATATTGGGTGGTGAATATTATGCAAATATGTAGGTTCAATTATCAATATGGTGATGATTGGATTTGGTTGTTCGTGGATTTGTTTATGTCTTTACCATTTAGCTTTCCAAGCATGTTAATAACTTGGCTTTTTGTGGTCTTCGTCAAGTCCAAGGATGGCTTCACCTTCAACATGTTCGTATCGATGTTTGTTGCTCTGATTGCACAATTCGTTGCCAACACAGTAATGTTCAGTCCCATGTATGACCGTAGTGGTTATGTTACCTGGTATGGTATACCAGCAGATGGGCCATTAGCTTACTATGGCTTCATCGTAGGCATCGTGTTCATGGGAATGCTATTTTACTGGAACCATGTGTACGTAACGATAAAGCTTAAAGCACGATTATCTAACATGCCTAAGGGTACCTAAAGAGCTCAGTGTTGTAGCCTAAAACGACCTACATGTACACTGAAAGCCAAACTGGAGTCAGGATGAATCCAGAAGCAGAGTCCAGCCACTACGCGACTCTATGTCTAAAATGGTTCCATATTGGGAGTCAGATGACTCCTGTGTAGAGTCATCAATGTTGACTCTTCAGGGTAGTCAACAAAATATGACTCTTCAAGTGTCATATTTGAACAGTCAATATTGATGATCATACATAGGAGTCATGACTCCTGTGTAGAGTCACTGATGTTGACTCTTCCACGGAGTCAACAAAATATGATTCTACATATTAAGTTGATTTTTTTAGGTATGACGAGCATTACTATTGGTAGTATTGTTTTAAATTCTAAAATTTCTATGTATTTAGCTTTCTTAGGAATTTTAGATTTTAGAAATTTGACCTATAGAAGTTACAGGTTATTGCGTAAAAAAGTTTTGACAAAACTACCTACCACACAGTTATTTGGAAAATGTTATGCAGTATATTGGTTGTATCTTGTTCTTACTTCTACTAAATAGTCGATATCTATCGATTATTTATGATGTTACGAAGCAACCCTTGTATGAAATAAAGGATTTGTTACGCTTGAGTGACAGTGACCTTAACCTATTCTTTCTTTGGCGGCACCTTTGAAGACAATTATTGCGGTGTATGAGTTTCATCATGTGAAATACCGGCAGAGATGGAATTTTCATAAAAGTATAGAGAATGTTCGTCCCTAGTGTTACAGCATGTATTTATGTCCACAGTATATTGGCAAACCCACAGCTACTTATCAGAAAATAAAATTTACTGCTGAGTATCCTCGAGGAAGTAATATCCTCTGTATAATGAAATTTTTGGGTAAGAATTGTGGTAAAAGTCACAAAAAAGTATGTTTTTCAACCTAAATATCTGAAGTCATATTGAAATATTTCACTTTATAATCCCATATCAAGAATTATTCATCGTTTGTAAGCTCGACATCTGTGCCAAATTTGGTGTATTTCCTATTAACGAATGTAGGATTGCTCCAATATATTGCACAGTGGGGCTGGACGATGGTGATAAAGGATCCATGTGTTATAATGCCTTTCCACTGTAAATTACACACATGTAGTTTTCGTCCACTTTCAATAATAGCAATGTCACGCCAAAGCGAATCAAGCTATTTCCATGAAAGTCACAGAATAAGTAGGAGACACGGGTGTCATTGTATTGCACTTATTAAAATTAGATACACTGTTGACTATATATTTTTGATATTTTGTTCAAACTCTACCCTCATCTTGTTATCTTGCAGTGGTGGTGCCACGGTTGGTTGAAGGGGTATTTCCCCCAATTATTTCTTTACCCTCTGCCCCCCCCGGAAAGGAAAAAAACAATCACGGAAAATCCACTATTCTGGCGCAAATGACCATATATTTTGTCAATAGTTTAACCAAATGACTTTTGCAATATAACATCTTCATGCCCAATTCAACGTCACAATGCAATTTGCCGACGAGCGCATGATTTTCCAGACATCACTGTTCGCCGAGAAAATCTATGACGGCACACGGGGTGTACGAGCGTATTACAAACTTTATACCCCTTTAGCATGTTTAGCTACGGCCCTGATCGGAATGGAATAAATAACTGAAACAAAAATGAGTTGCCATATGCATTGCAGAAGGACCATGACTACTCAGATAACCTACACTACGCCCTCTCTATATTATAACAATTCTAAATAGAATGATGGCCGAGGAGGGCTTGAGGTACACTCTTATACCCCTATAGCTACGACCCTACTCGGGATGGAATAAATAAATTGAAACAATGAGGTGCCATTGGAGAAGGACCATTTGTAAATTTATCATTTACCACAGTAGATATGATGACAACATAATAGTGTTGGACACATTACTATTATTTGATATTTTCTTTTAAATAGTTTAACCAAATGGCTATTGCAATATAACATCTCCATGCCCCAGCAACGCATATTTAACAATTCAACGACACACTGCAATTTACCGACGAGCGCATGGTTTTCCAAACAACACTGTTCGCCGAGAAAATCTATGACGGCACAGTTGACGGGGTGTATTACTTTAACGTTATACCCCTTTAGCATGTTTAGCTACGGCCCTGATCGGGATGGAATAAATAAATTAAAAAAATGAGTTGCCACATGCATTGGAGAAGGACCATGACTACTCAGATAACCTACACTACGCCCTCTCTATATTACAACAATTCTAAATAGTGTGATGGCCGAGGAGGGCTTGATATACACTCTTATATCACTCTAGCTACGACCCTGCTCGGGATGGAATAAATAAATTTAAACAATGAGGTGCCATTGGAGAAGAACCATTTGTAAATTTATCATTTACCACAGTAGATCTAGTTACTCAACTTAAAATGAATTATGTTTTTAAAATTTTCAATGGCACCTCAGTTTCTTATCTTTCAGACAATTTCAAACTTTTTTCTGATATTCATGGCTATAACACTCGTTCCAGTGAGTTTAATTTTATTCTTCCCCGTGCCAAAATTCAAGCGTGCAATACTTTTATCCAAGATTGGAATTCACTCCCAAATCATATTAAATCCATCAAAAATCAGAAAGGTTTTAAAAGTGCAATAAAGACCTACCTAAGTGAAATAAATTTATAATTTCATTATTTTTTTAGTGTTTTTATATGGCTTATTTTTCTACTTCTCTTTAAATATGTATATAGATTTTTCTTGATTCTGTATTGAATTTAGTGTGCTTTTCTTATTATATTATATTTGTTTTTACAATTGGACCCCAATGGAAATAAGCCACCTTTTGGAGGCTTTCTTGGGTAATCCAAGATTTTAATTCAGCATTGTTTGATACATTGTATTTGTAATTTAAAGTTATATTCAATAATATTGTATATTCTGTTTTTGCTTTCGTATCTGTAATTTTTATGTTGAATTTTAATAGAATAAAATCAATCAATCAATCAATCGATATGATGACAACATGATAGTGTTGAACACATTGCTATTATTTGATATTTTCTTTTAAATGGGCTTGTCATGACTACTCAGATAACCTACACTACGCCCTCTCTATATTATAACAATTCTAAATAGTATGATGGCCGAGGAGGGCTTGATATACTACACTCTTATACCCCTCTAGCTACGACCCTGCTCGGGATGGAATAAATCAATTTAAACAATGAGGTGCCATTGGAGAAGAACCATTTGTAAAGTTATCATTTACCACAGTAGATCGAGTTACTCAACTTAAAATGAATCATGTTTTAAAAATTTTCAATGGCACCTCAGTTTCTCATCTTTCAGACAATTTCAAACTTTTTTTCTGATATTCATGGCTATAACACTTGTTCCAGTGAGTTTAATTTTATTCTTCCCCGTGCCAAAAGTCAAGCGTGCAATACTTTTATCCAAGATTGGAATTCACTCCCAATCATCAAAAATCAGAAATGTTTTAAAAGTGCAATAAAGACCTACCTAAGTGTAGCCCAACAACAAGGCTCTGCCTGGACCGCCGTAGTGGGAGCGCCACCTATAATATTCCACTCGCGGCTTCGCCGCTCGCTGTCGCGGCTTCGCCGCTCTGTCGCGCCCTCGGTGCTCAGCTCGCGGCTTCGCCGCTCGCGCCCCTAGGATCGAGAGGTCTTTGACAAAGACTAACCTAAGTGAAATCAATTTATAATTTCATTATTTTTTCAGTGTTTTTATATGGTTTATTTTTCACATTCTCTTTAAATATATATATATATATATATATATATATAGATTTTTCTTGATTCTGTATTGAATTTAGTGTGCTTTTCTTATTATATTATATTTGTTTTTACAATTGGACCCCATTGGAAATAAGCTACCTTTTGGAGGCTTTCTTGGGTAATCAAAGATTTTAATTCAGCATTGTTTGATACATTGTACTTGTAATTTAAAGTTATATTGTATATTCTGTTTTTGCTTTCGTATCTGTAATTTTTATGTTGAATTTTAATCGAATAAAATCAATCAATCAATCAATCAATCAATCAATCAATCAATCAATCAATCAATCAATCAATCAACCAATCAATTAATCAATCAATCAATCTATCAAAAGATATGGTGACAACATGATAGTTTTGGACACATTACTATAATTTGATATTTTCTTTTAAATGGGCTTTTCATGGCTACTCAGATAACCTACACTACGCCCTCTCTATATTATAACAATTCAATGAATCGAACTAGTGTACATGTACTATGCTGTGATATACTATGTTTATAGTCTGTTCAGTAGAATCTTGCGATCAATCTGTATAGGCATTGCTTTCTATAGCGAGTGTATTTGGTAGATATCCATATCAAATACTGTTAAACAAACATATGTAATTCGCGTCACGTCACAAGCAGATATCTATTGTCGAGTATGGAACCTAATATAACTTTTCATTCATATGCGTAAACTTGTCCACCAGATATGCCTATACATTAATTAGTCAAGTTGTGGGTAAGATAAAATAGATATAAATTTTTGTGTTATTTTTGCAGTACATGTAACACAAATATATACTAGTACTTGCTTTGTTGGACCATAGTTGGACCTAATTTGTTGGAGTTCCCTAGTTGGACATAGCAGATTGACTTTTCAGAGTAAAATTTTATTTTTTCCCACATTCGCCATGCTGTAACATTGAGTTGTTTTATCTGTTGACCTACATGTAGTGACTAAAAGTGTTTTTAGGGAGGCGTGTTATCTTTCGTTTGATATAACAAAATCTGATTGGATGAAGGGAACACTTGAGGTTTCGACAAAAAACAATCAAAGAGGCCCATTTTTAGCCAGAATTAAGCTTCACAGCCCCTACATTTATGCACTCAACCGTTTAGTGTAATCAAAGACTGTGGTGGAGACATTCACTGCTTGTTGTTCTCTGCTTGGAAGCTCTTGGGACAAAAATGTGTGCTCATGTGTATCGAGGTGGAAACTGTGCGCATGATGGTTTATAAGAGAATCGTTTTTGTATTGAAACATTTTCATATGTTGTTGGACTTCCCTAGTTGGACATAGCAGATTGACTTTGTAGAGTAAACTTTCTGCCAACGTTACATCAGCAATGTGTGTGGCGTACGGTTTTTAGTCATATAAAATTCAGTAGTTTTAACAGTCTAATAATAATAAGGAAGATTTAAACCTTCATCCAAAAACCTGCAGACAAAAAAAAAACATTTCATGAAAGCCGGTTAGAAAAAATACATGAAGCACACAATTAACTGTAGTTCATGAAGTACAACGAATTGTTTTTATTAGAAACCAAAGTAAGCGGTACCTCCGTCTTCATATCAACAGAGAGCGGTGCAAACAAATGAAGTCTTTGGAAGTCTTGTTTTTTTTTTAATAAAAAAAGGATTTTTGTACTCAGAATTGGTAAATCTATAAAGAAAACACTTAAAAATATACAACAACCGAAAGATTAAGTCACTGATCTCCTGCTCGGTTTGAACTGCCATAATTATGAACAGTGTAATTGCGGCACTATCCTATCATAGTGAAAATATGAAGAGCTTATTTCCAACCCGTGTTAAGTCAACAACTCCATGTGTCTCGTTTACTTGTGTATTACAATCACAATTACTTTGACAAGTTTGACATCAGCAACAATGAGTTGTATCATCAACAAGTTATTATTTACCATAACAATACTACATAACAATATGCATACTATTGTTCTCCCTTGGGAAACAAAGGCCTCACACAGTATTGTTACTGTGCATCCATCCACTGTTTGCTTTGTAATGGTGCATCCAAATGAAAGTATAATACATATATAGCATCACAACCCATTGCAATATCGCACAGGGAAATCAGATACATGGGTTTGTGGACTTAACACGGTTTGGAAATAAGCTCTTCATATATTGTCACGCACATCAAAATGCAGCTTTCAAATTTTGTTTTAACTGATTATTGCCAGTGATATAGATATAACTATATGTAAATTTATTTCATTATAAAAATAATAAGACTACAACATTATATTTGGGGGTAGGTTTAGGTACGTATTAAAGGGTTCATTTTGTTTTGATAATAAACGTGCTCGATTGCTAGTATGGTTTCAATGTACTTGCCATTATCCAATGAAAGGAGAACTGTGTTCTTACTACACCTGCCCGGAATTTCCTGCTGAGAAATGTTTCCAAGATGTTTTCCGTATAACATTTGTGGGGAAGTTTACGTATTTTTTTTATATTTACTATCGAACACTGCACTTTAATACTGTATGTCTCTGTCAAAAGCGATTGTGTTGGCATCACAAGTATGTACTCTATTTTATTTCTTACTTAAAATTGATTTCTATTGCGAAGTGTGTACGTAGTTGTCCCACTCACCGGCAGTACGCCCTCAGTAAACCGATTAAGAATAAACAATTCTACGTCAACCTGAGTCTGTGTAAGTCAGCCAATAGTAAATTGAAGTTGCCACCACATGATCAACACTCGTCCGTTCACACTTTGCTTGCCGTGGGCAGTGGGCGTGGCTTATGACTTGGACGACAAACAGACTATGGAGAAAAAAGAAATTTGGTAGTCATCACAGTGCAGACGTGATGAAAGTGCGCATCGGCTGTGTTGTCTATAAGAGTTTCATATGTAATAAAATTCTCTTGATGATTTGATAGGAGGAACACTTGACAAATAGCAACGAACCTTTGGTTTGATACACACCACTAGGGCAGATTGGGACAGATTACTGGCTCATGTAGGTATCATCCTTCTAGCGAATGGAGGAGCCCGTCTCTACCACTGCCCGCGGGACATAATACATCAAACAAGAAATAAATAACAGCAGCATTTCGTTCCAGGAATGCTGCGAGTATTTTGTTAGACCGTTACGACTTTAAAACTGACTCACGGCAACTGGGAAGAAACGGGAAACTGGATGTCAGTAAAGGAATGGTAAAAATGCTTAACTGTTGTAGCTTTACTTGAGCTGCATGTGGCGTTTAATCTTGTAATCGACCTTCGTGTATTGACTTTGTTGATTTCAAGTCAATCATGATTTCTGTTGGCGCGTAAATTCACCTGTCGTGTGAAATGTATTCAAAGGAGCAGGATTGGAAGCTAAAGCCAGTCTAACCATGAACTCTAATAGGCTAGTATTACTGTTGCCTGAGCAGATGAAGTGATGACATCTCCAATGTGCTACGACATTTGGCCTTAGTTTGACAGTATTACATTCTATGTTACTCTTTAAGTCATCTCAGACGCACTAAACACCATCTGTTACCGATGAACATACCGCTTTAATACATGTTATCAATATATACGCGTTGAGCAATTGAATAACGTCGTTTGCAAAAAAACATTGACATTGACTTTATTGAACAATTTTCTTTGAATGAAACGTCTTTTGTAGTCAGCAGCTGTTCAGAAACGGTCTGGTTGAGAAGTTTCAGCCGCAGAAAGTACACAACCACCAACGAAAGCTAATTGTGCCAGCAAATTAGTTTAGCAGCCACGTACCATCACTTCTTTTATAGCCAGCAACCAATTTCCCCCGACTGTAATCGGGCGAAAATGTAGGAGAAAGCGAGTTCTATTTAATTTTCTGAATAGAAAGAGGATCGGACTTGTAAAGTACAATCTACATGAAAGGAAGCAAGGAGTGTTATTTGATATAAGCGGAAACAGAACGTGTGTGATTGCATGGAGGCTTGTATCTGCCAATCCAGTATAGCAATTATTTAATGTAATACACCATGTTCAAAAGTCAGTTTGTTGCCGTCTCAGATGACAGCTGTTTTCTTGTGAATGAAGAAGCGTTAGGGCAGTACTTCAGCGAAGCTCTGTATTTCCCGTAGCATTACATGCAATAAATAACCGTTTCTGCTTGATTAAACTAGTTTGCGACTGTAACAAAGCAGTCGATATAACTTTGAAAAACATTCAACAAATCATTACGGACTAGCAGTTAATTTTCATCAACTTTAAATATCACAGTGAGATATGTATGCGAGAAGCTGCAAAGGTAGGCAGATACAACGTCATGATGTTCAGTTCTGTCTTTGAAAACATTCTAAATAAGGTATTGCTTTATTTGTGACTGATTACAAAACACGCATTTTATTGAATGAAATTTCCTTGCGGCTATTTATACACACTTTTATGTCAAGTTGAATTTATATGCTGAAACACTATCTTCTTCAACTCATTGGATTGAATAACATTCATTGATAGCTATTTTGTTGCGTATACAAGCTCGCTATAGAGGCCGTGCAGTTTTAAGTGATATCTTCGTGTAATTGCAGATAAAAGGCTTGCCTGTACCAAGTAACTCGATACCAATCCGTAAGCCCAGCGTTTTACATTCCAGCGAGGCACGTTAATTGCATTCGGTCAGCTTTATATTTACATTAAGGACAATCAATGACTCCTAGATCAAAAGCAACAAATTAAAAAACAACTTCGCCTGGTGATACTCTTGTAAACCCAACTAGCGGAACAAATTAATTGAAAATAAGAATCTGTAATTAAGATAAGTAAGCGGCAAATCTACTAAGAAGTGCGTTGTGTGAAAAGTAAGTTCGACGAGAAAAGTGAGATCTCGCTGAGGAGGTTTATAAAAATATCCCCTGGTTTTAATATTACTTAACTGCGCTGTACGGCTTACATTAAAATAATAAGGAAATTGAAAACCTGTTGCAAAACAAAAGTCGAAGTTTTAATATAATCTACAACGATCTTGGAAACAATCTCCGCTTTGCTTTGCTATCTTCGTATAAGCCCACGCATCACTACTTTAGCGTTGAATAAGCAGACTTAACGGTGGACGATATAAAAGACAGTGTACGAGAACCAAGTTAACGTGAATTGGACATGACGATGATTGACCGATAAGAGAAGTTACGATTGATACGGAGGACGACTCCACGATTAAGGTAGAATTAATAGCGCATCCTTCTATATAAATCAGAAAACTACTGTACACGCAGGAGGCAAACGGTTTTGTAGTGAGAGAGTCTCTTGCGACAGAATTTCACTCGCTAGTTGAAAGAAGTCAATTTAATGAGATACTACGGTGATTGAATTATTAAGGAGCAAAATAGCGCAGCAAAAAGGAGTTGCTCTATTGGATTACCATAAAGTATAGTGAGACATTAAAATGATTCTATTCATCGTTTTAAGAAAGATGTACACGGTAAATCTGTAACGATTTGTGACAATCTCTCTGTTCTCGTGGCGGCTTTTGAATTTGCCTTTTTCTTCATAGCACAAGAATTAGTGCCTTTGATATTTTGTCATTGTCAGCGATTTTAATGACTCGATAGATACAAATATGGGGAATCTCTACTCAGGAGCGATTACATATAATGTATCGGATTATAGTAGCGAGTTTGGAGAGTATGGTAACTATTCTAGTGAAGGACCAGTGGGACCCTCTCAAAATCTCTACTTGATGACGGGTATATTTGCCTATATTGTGTGCATCGTTGGTTTAATAGCCAACTCATGGGTTATATTCGTAATACTATGTCGTTTGGGTGTAACTACTGCGGGTAATATGTATATTCTAATGCTTGCTATTGCGGATGACTTGTTTTATGCAGCTTGATATTTACGGCGGCAAGTGTTATAACATTTTCGTGGCCATTTGGAGAAGTACTCTGTTATGTAATCTTTGCTATCGATGGATTAAATATGTACGCTAGTGCTTTCTTTGTCACAGCAATGAGTATCGAGCGATATCTGGCCGTCAAAGGTTCGAGTCGCGCTCGGATTCACAGGAAGCGAAGAAAACTGTTGCTGTGAGTGTGGTTATTTGGATAGCGTCATTTATAGCCGCTACACCTTCAATGGTCATGACGACTTACTTTAGTCATCCTACACAAGGTATATCATGTACTCTAAACATGGCTTACTTAAGTGGCGGCGACCAGGAGAATCCCGATTCTCACACACTCGGAGCAAGAATTTTCATAACTTATAACTTCACACTGAATTTTATTTTCCCTTTAACAGTGACATCTTTGTGCTACGGAAGACTGATAAATCAAATGAAACAAGTGTCCATGCGAGCGGCGTCAGGGGCATCAGCGGACCTAGGAAGAGTTGCTAGGGTAGTTACCGGAGTGGTTGTAGTATTTTTCATATGTTGGTCACCATTCTACATATCCCGGATGGTAATGGCTTATTTCCTGCAATCCAACAATTGGGGTGGCATGGCATATGTATTTGAAATCACACTCTGTTTAAGTTACGCTAATAGTTGTATAAATCCTATTGTATATGCTTTAGTTAATGATAAGTTTAGGGACAATTTACCGAATCTCCCGTGGCGTACAAACAAAAATGGGTATACAAAAGGGCAAAAGAAAAATCAGCGAATGACGAGTATTAGGTCGACAGCACAAACTGACTTAAATCGCAGTTCATGCTATCAAAATAATAATTCAAATGATACTCAAACGCAGACATAGCTTCTTTTACTTCTTATATACAAAATAAGTGGCTTACTTATCGTTCGATTCAAAATGTTAAAACGGAAACAAAATTCTCCCAAATGACATTGTGTGTAATACTATAAAGTCATTATATAAATGTATTAGCGTATCGTATAAAAAGTTGTTTTGTCAAGCAATAAGCAAACTAGGAATTTATTTATTGCATCACGATAACATTTGCACAGGCAGAAAGTATTACGGTACTTTCAACGGATATATAAATTCCATTAATATTGAAATTCTAAACGCTCAACATTCATGACATTGCATTGCATTGCAATATCAAACGTGAAACCATAAGGGGCATATCATTGATGTCTAATCAAGTCAGAACAAACTAACTAAATTAGTAACAAATTAATGTTATGTGTTAATTTTAAATAACATTGTTTTGTTCCGATTTGACGAGCGTTGTATACGGGTATGTCTTAAAAATACGGCGGAAAAGTCCGACTCAGAATGATTTTTAACATATTTTTTACAAGTATTATCCATTTGAAATTTTTCATATGTGTTAATCATCTCAAGCGAAAAGTGAATCTCTAATAGAAAACGTGCTTTGTAAAAACTTAACGTCATCTGGGATGATGTATTCTAGAGAGTAGAACATCAGCATCCTATGTTTAATGTCATCTGATACTAGATCAGAAGCCAGATATAAAGAATCATGCTACACAATGTGCCAGTGAGGAATAAATGCTAGAAGATATTCTTAAAAACCTATATTGTGTTAAATCATTGATACACCAAATACTGCGACGTACTGCGATGTATTTGTTAAACACAAAAACTTCTATGCCCGAGATTGGAACAATGTCTTTTATTAGGATATTGACTAAATTAGCAACGAAGTTCATTGTTTGGCTTCATATTGCCTATTGGCCTAATGAATATTGTATTATTAGTATTGTTCTGTAATCAGAAACGTATCACTTGAATTTTAATATACGACATTTGTAGGGAAACACAATGCACCGTATTCTCCCGAGAGAAGGAAATGTCGGAAGCTATAGAATTTAAATATTAGCCGGGTTGTGGGAATACAACGCGCTTACATAATGAATCAACTTACTGAGAAAATGTCACGAAAAGAAAAAAAAGCTCTAAGCAGGAAATCTACATTAATGCATGAGATGTAATATAATATCAATTATAACATACCAGCCACGATAAAGTAGAATCGAAATGTTTTTAGGAGATTTATCAAATGACACTGATATTAAATTCAATTGCAACCATCAAATCTAAGTAGATATTTTATCGACACACACTCGTTAAATCACGTCAAAGACAATCTATGGACTATGCATTAAAACTTTCTACTTTATTAAGAGATCTAAAAATTGGGAAGTTTTATCGGAAACAAATGTGAGATAACCCAGTTTAATATCATGTAATTGAAAAAAATTAACTTTCATCTGAGTGAATATCGATATCTGTCATATAATAAATGAATCTGTCGCACATACTCTTTTATTGCCATCGCAGAAAGGTACTGTCTATTAAGCAAAAGCCTCGCTAACCATGTTAATACTCAGTTGTTTACTTGCTTACGACTCCCGGTTGTGACTTTAGCATACGGCAAATCCAGCAATTATCGATTTGGTGCAAAGGGCTCAGAATTCTTCCTGCCCTATCTGTGACTTGATTAAAATTTGATTAGTTTAACCCTTTTTTCATTATTTTTTTCCTTTTAAATATACTTCTGAGACCAAACTGACAATGAAATGTGTGATCAATGAAATGAATGCTTAATCCACGCTACTGTTTAATCATCAAACTGTAGTATATTGAGACCAATGTACTTCATGACCACATGACCAGAAATCGCTAGCTCGATACGCATATTAATTTTATTATGACCTGTTATGGCCAACGAATATAAACTTTATAAATATTCCTGAGAATTTCACTTATTACCCAGTGTTGCCTAGAGACAGATGGTGACTATACACGCGGAGAGGAACCCACATTAATTCGCGCTCCTGGGATGCGTTTCAATGTGATATCCACATGTGCGCGCAGATGGCTACGCGTCATGATCGCCCTACACGCACATGGTATCGCGCCATAAGCGTCATACACTCACACGCACTGTAACGCACTTACAAGACATGAGATCACTACGCGATCATTACCGGATGCGGATCCGAATGCCGTGCAGGCATATACTCTGATCAACTCGTAATAGGCGAGACTCATAACATCGTGGATTGATATAGAATAGCGTACATAGAGCTGGGCGCAGTACCTACGTGAACTGCGTTTTGCGTATTGCGTATTGCGTAACTAACGCGCGCTTTTGTGAATTTACGCGGGCGTATGTTGGGACTTTATTGACTCGCGCAGTAACAAAGACCGAATAATTCTCGCCTATTACGAGCTGATCATTGTATTATAGTATACACTTTCTATTCGTATCCCGGGTGATCACATTGAGTCTCCCAGAGTGAGCCGAAGTAAAAGAAATATTGACGACAAATAGACAAATCTATAATGCTCACCTGCAACTAACGATTTTGACATCTTAATTCAAAGCAAACAAACAAACATTATTATCTCCATCAAGTATGACATCTTAACGATACAAAATAGTATATTTTAAAAGAAATTATAAAAATAACCAAGAAGAACTGACATCATTGAAAAATTCACTTTTAAACATTGTCAATTGCATTAAAACGAACCAACAAGTTAATCTGAGTAAAACGCGTAATAATCATGCATTTTTTTTTACAGTATCATTTAGAATCATGCGAAAATATCACCATGGAATAAACAACAATGTTAACATAAGGTGATGTACCACGGTTGACAGAATACACAACATCCAACATCCATTCAACCTGTGATGCTACCCACATTGGGTGAGAACACAACGTTGTATTGTATAGCCTGGGTTTTGTTTTTGTTAGACAAGTACTTGTCATACGTCAATAAAAAAAGATTTCTAAAGGTCGCTTGGTACCCCATGTTCCGTATCTAATGATTGGTCACGCTTGTTTTATCCCATGGAAATAGTAAACTTGAGGAAGACCAACGAAATCGATCATTTGAGGCTAAACCGTTTATACATTTATTAACAATTTTGAGAACAACAGTTATCTGACAAAATGATCTATTTAAAAAATAATGGGATACGAACCAAGAAATGGAAAACACGCACTTAACTGCGATGATTGTCAGGACAAGTCGTTCATAAAGATCATAAAGATAAATGCTTCTTATCAAAGCACATTCTTAAATGCAATTCTGGAATGCAATCGAATCATGTTTAGAGAACGATGTTTTTAGTTGTCATAACACTTGAAAACGATTGCCGGCTTTAATATTTGGAAATAAAACTACTGTGTGAGGTTCTGGGTTCTAGTCTCGTCCACAGCGAAATATTTGTGCGATATGATGCTACGCCCGCTTTGTTTATCAATGCATTCCGTCTATAGTTTCTTTATTGCATAGGCTCTAAATTGAAAAATCTGTATTAAAATGACCCGTCTGATATAGCAAACTGAAAGTATTTTATGGAGCTAGTTGACTTGATGAATTTTGGAAAAGCACTTTTCGATTTCATAAAAAAGAACTTCCTCATTACGAATGAATTATTCAACTAATCTACTCCACAGCTGCTCAACCAAGTGTGTGTTCCCCACTTCAGGGAATGGTTCATACAACTTTTATAAGGATAAAACGCTCACTTTGCGTGAGCTATTTTAAATTGCTGAAACGCTGAAAGCTTTTGCAATCACAGTTGATACTTTGGACGTCAACATTGTTTCACCTTGCGTACAACTATGAATATAATGAAGAAAACTATAGTAAATTATATAAATTCCATTTTCTGCTTAAAATTCATTCGATATCTTCTAATGTGTCAACAAATATGTCTTTTGACGTCATAAAAGATGTAGTATTAGCAAACCATATGTTCCTTTCAATGCTGTTAACCTTTTTAAATCCTCTTCACATATTCTGAGCGTGTTAAGTGCTATGTAATACAGTAGAATCAACAAGATACTCCAAAAGACAAGTTTTGTCAACATATTGACATATTTAGTTTGATTTAAAAACATACATTATATTAATTATTTTGTGCTGTGCTCAACTTCAGGTTAAAGAAATGGGATCTGATCAAACGTAATGAGTTGGATGTCGGGAACATTAATATTGAGATAAAGACAAGAATAATGTTCAACTTCCTTTGTATTTTATTGTTTTGAGCAACACTGAAATAGTCATATCTCTGGAAGCGTTAAAGTCGAATTAGAATGGTGTTTTAGCAAACTAAAGCTCTAAGAATGGGTCATGTAAAAGAATTGAAAACTGAATTTTGATTTTCTTTTGACGATAATTCATTTGCATAATTGAATATTGATAATTGTGCCTTAAGCCATGATATCCGTTCATCAAGTGAACGATGTATTGACCCGCGAACGACATCAGGCTCATTTATAGCTTGATCGCATGACATATTTATTTTGAGAGGTATATTTTAATAATCTTTATGAACGACTTTGTCTTGACAATCTTCGCAGTAGATTGCGGTTTCCACTTCGTGGTTCGCTATACTACTATACTTAAATAATACGGTGTTTTTTGTTGTTGCAATAATAATAATTAAAAAAGAAGAAATAAAAATACACATATAATAAAAATAATGATGAAATAATAAAGAAATGTCGTTTCCGGAATAAGTGAGCAAATTACGTGGTCATATTATTGACACTGATAGGTTACAGTTACAAATTTCAAGTATTCAAGGTACCCAAATTGAATTAGATGGTTCCACTAATACATGACCTTTGGGTGTGACTTTCGCCCTTTGTATAATAAGTAATTCGCAACTTCTATACAGTTGCAGATAATAAATAGATGCAACTTCTGGAAAGAAATGTAGAACGAAACAAACAAACAAACAAAGAAACACACACATAACCATAAGGAACAAACAAAATCCAATAAAAATGGCATTAACAACACGGACTTGACTTAGCAGATGGCTTGACCTTCGACATTTGACATGTAGGTATAGTCAATACATTGAATTGACCTTTCCGGTAAATCCCATCAGCCTTTGCGGGTCAGGAAGTATTGTGATGTCGTCACGCCGATGCGCACATCGTTACTATGCACTTCACGCTTTTGAAATGAGCAGCATCGATGTTCGCTATTAAATGCACATCGGCGTGACATCAAATTACGACATCTCAGGTCTACTCGCAAAGGGATTTACCGAAAAGGTCAATTAGTTGCTCTTTAGCTGAATGATCTTGATCAACAAACTTGTCAAAGTGTTCTTTATTTCGACCCAGAAAACAATGACCAATTATGTTATTTTGTGACTTGTGCTCTTCGATCTGCAGACATATTCAACATGACAATACGCAAAAGCATATTATGCACTGCAATTGGGATCATTGGATACATCGTGAAGCCAATCCTATCGGCAAGGACATTTGCCCCTCTATGGTCTATCCAGAGCATGATTTAAGTACCCAACGCCTCACTGGGTAATCGCATAGCAATGTGAGGAAACGTGACACCAATGCTCTGCTACTGCATAGAAGTGCATGGTTAAATTTGAATTTGGACAATTATGTCAACCTTTAATAAAAACACTATGAATATGCTGGTTGATTTCACATTTTATGTTATCTACAGAAGCAGAAGGTGTGAATTATCCTTTGTTCTGAAATCGACCAAGTAAGAATGACACACACACAATTTTAAAACAACTTCTTTTGTACAGAATGGGATTTGAAAAGTAAAGTGGCAAATGAAATTCTGGTCATAACACTTTACAGTGCATGATGGGAAGTACTTTAATCATTCTTTGTGGTCTATCTAAGGAGGGGGAGCAAACAGAATACCATCAATTGCCTCATTTAAAAAAAACCCTACCTTTTCGGAGGACAATAATATTGTAATTTTTGTCACGCTTCGGACAGTATACGTTATATCGAGCCTGAATATTTATATACCCCCGGGCCGAGCCGCCTCTACGTGCCCCTGTTAAATAAAAAATGGCTCGATTATATAGATTGCTGTGAAGAAACTAAAGATTTTCGACTTGACGAGACAGATTTGGTGCGACCATTATGGTCACGATTCTGTGACCTTGCGCTTGACTTAGCTCACATGGATACAGTTTGAAAAAGCATGTAAATTCTTTATAAATTTTGTGACACCTCACATTAACCCCTGAGCACTACCTGCCGATCTAAGATTGCTTCTGATTGGTCAATTACATTATATCTTCACTTTAATCACCAATCAGAATGGAGCTTTGCAAACAATTCACCCCAATTTTTTTTGCGAGGTGAAATTATTCTAACAATATTGCTGATTGGTCCAATTGATAATGGAAACTTCTTTTTGGCCAATCGGCAGGTAGTTTCATAGGGTTAAATTACGTAGATATCAAAATGGTAACCTTTCTGCGGATTGATTTCAAATCCCATGTGAACCTTTACTCAGGAGCGTATAATTTAATCAAAATTCAAACGTTACATAAAGCTTAAAAGTATCAATCACTTTCTTTTTTGCATCATATATCTTCCAAGAGCACAACTTTGGTTTGACCGTCCGCAAAATGAGCTTGACCTCCAGAAAGATTTTAGCCTTTGACGACTGATCATTCATTTTCAAAAAATAACCAGTATACTAGGTAACTCAGGTAAAACATATTTTGAAAAAAACAACAACAACACAACAACAACTTCAAAACGAAAAAAAAATAAAAAAAATAAACATTATAAGCAAGAAAACAAACATAAAGGTAGATATGTGTAAAGAAGTAGAAAATAACAATAATACCGAAAAACAGTTGAGATGTTTAAAAATAAAGTAAATATGTAAAAAGTTAAACTTTAAAGTTACGCTTTGATTTTACTTTTAAAAGTATCGTACCAGGCAGAACTTATGCCATCTGAAAACTATTCACCTGACAACTATGAACTCCTCTCATGACACATCTCATAGCTGGTTTTTGATTAAAGTGAATGTAAACAACTAAACAAACACATACATCCAAATAAACATTTTTGATACTTCTGCACTTCTTACTATTTCTCATTTATTACACATGATACACAGTAGTCAATATCTCGTCATTATGTAGAACGACATTTGACCTGTGCAGTCAATCTTGAGTATGATTTGACTATTTTATTAAAATTGCCTTTTTGACTAACACTATAGACAAAGAAAAAAATGACATTTGACCTTCGACACGTAGTTCCATTCAACTTTATTCTGGGTTAAAAAAATGTAACAGAAAGGAAAACAATTGTACAGATTTTACTAATTACTATTGCACCAAAGAGTAACTGATAAGTTTAAGATTTAATTATAGCCCCCAATGATGTATCAACCAAGCCAAATGGAGCAAAGAGGATGAAAGATATTTATTTTAAACCTATAAAGTTCAAGTAACACTTGATATTCTGTGAGACTTGAAATATACATTAATCAACCTTGCCCTAGCACAAAACAACCAAATGTGCATCTCTTTGTATGTTTTTGTAAAAAACAAAACCAACAAAAAAAAAATCACCGCAATTATTGGCCAAATTGCAAATTTATGCGCATTAACCACAGGACGACTTTGCATTTTGCTTTATGCCTTTATTTCAAATAAAGACGTTCACGATTCCCTAGAGATTTAAAGATGTATACGCTTATAACAAAACCGTATTATCTATTCTCGTTTCATGTTTAAAAATCTATTATAAAGTCAACGACAATGTCTATATTGCCTTGAACGGACAAAGGTTTTGTATTATTCCGTGCCGTGTTTTAATTTACCCGACATTAAAATATGAGAAAGAAAGAAATAGAAAATATGTTATCGGATTTTTGACTCTCCTGAGTATCTAAACAGAACTTGCTGTAGCTCACAGTTTACGATCGCATATTTAATTATTTTCATTTATAGAATACGAAAGCATATCTCATCAATTTCATCGATCACACTGACCCCAACTTTATTTCAGAGTATTTAAGTATATCTGTAATGCTGTTCTTGTTGCTTATCATTGCCATTCACTATGGACCACAATGGCCTCATCCCTATGGCATTGTTCAGTAACCTCAATTGAACAATCATAGTGCCAAATTTGACCTCAAGTTGCAGAGTATGAGTTTTTGTACCCACATTTTTAAAGGTCATTAAATGAATTGGCAAATGCATTGGGGTTAAAGAATTACGCCCTGATAGATGAGCTTGTTGTGAATCCTAGTGATTGATGTATTCATTTATTTTAAATAAGTGTTTTTCATTCGATGCCACTACAGTACTGGTAAATTGTAAATTACAAATAATGCAAGAACAGTTAATATTTTCCCATTTTGTCGTTGCTGTCCCTTTTCTGATACAAACATGTTTGTATTGAGGTCAATTATTTTGTTCAATCAATTACAACATTTGTTTAATGCATTCAATGGTGAACTGATTATTTATCCATTAACACGTTCAACAAAATAATTTGTTTCAGTTGGTTAAGTAACACAGCAGCAGAATAAAAATAGATTTGAATTCAATAACGTTTAAGGTGGTACCACTCCCTTGATAAATTTGTGACTATTTTTGCATTTTTCTCAAAAAAATAATAGCACACTGGTAACCAAAGCTATATATATTATAGGGGCAAGTAATCCATTTACGTACACTGGAATTTCAAGACTCAAGACAAAGCGTGTACAAGTTATTTATGACAAGAAAAGAGGGGTATCGCTATAATGTACCTCATT